>NW_025745368.1:492500-526455 GCF_021184085.1 Oncorhynchus gorbuscha | reverse complement strand
GATGAGACACCAGTCCTCCTCTATCAGAACATTGTACTGTAAACAGATGAGACACCAGTCCTCCTCTATCAGAACATTGTACTGTAAACAGATGAGACACCAGCCCTCCTCTTATCAGAACATTGTACTGTAAAACAGATGAGACACCACTCCTCTGTTTGGAACATTGTACTGTAAACAGATGAGACAATTACCTTCCTATCAGAACATTGTACTGCAAACAGATGGAGACACATTCTCCTCTATCAGAACATTGTACTGTAAATATATCTGACACCATTCCTCCTCTATCAGAACATTGTACTGTAAACAGAAGAGACACCATTCCTCCTCTATCAGAACATTGTACTGTAAAACAGATGAGACACCACCTATCAGAACATTGTACAAACAGATGAGACACCATAAAATACTGTACTGTAACAGATGAGACACCACTCCTCCTCCATCAGAACATCGTACTGAGTGTTGTGGTGATGACCTGAATATGATGATGTCATCTGGTGCTAGTCCACGTGGATGTGAGTGAAGTTGTGGTGATGACCTGAATATGATGATGTCATCTGGGCTGTCCTGCCGTCTCCTGTACTGCTGCAGGCAGATGTTACAGTGGTCCTGACGGGGTGGAGCCCCCCTGCTGACCGCAGGTGAGACAGGGACCAGTGGAGGTCATGGTTCAACAGACTGGTGGTCGTCTCCAGTAACGCCTGGGGAGGGAGAGAACTATTTGATGCAATGTATCCTGGTCCCAGATCAGTTTGTGCTCTGGACAAATGTTTGAAAGAGAACGGATGGATTTACTGTTCTCTTCTCCTGGAAATTATTTCTCACAGAATCAAACATTCACACAAAGTAATCTCTTCTAGTCTCTCATGTTAAATAGTACTGTACAACCCACCAGTCATCCTCTCTACTCTCTCATGTTAAATAGTACTGTACAACCCACCAGTCATCCTCTCTAGTCTCTCATGTTAAATAGTACTGTACAACCCACCAGTCATCCTCTCTAGTCTCTCAGCATGTTAAATAGTACTGTACAACCCACCAGTCATCCTCTCTACTCTCTCAGCATGTTAAATAGTACTGTACAACCCACCAGTCATCCTCTAGTCTCAGCATGTTAAATAGTACTGTACAACCCACCAGTCATCCTCTCTACTCTCTCAGCATGTTAAATAGTACTGTACAACCCACCAGTCATCCTCTCTAGTCTCTCAGCATGTTAAATAGTACTGTACAACCCACCAGTCATCCTCTCTAGTCTCTCATGTTAAATAGTACTGTACAACCCACCAGTCATCCTCTCTAGTCTCTCATGTTAAATAGTACTGTACAACCCACCAGTCATCCTCTCTAGTCTCTCAGCATGTTAAATAGTACTGTACAACCCACCAGTCATCCTCTCTAGTCTCTCATGTTAAATAGTACTGTACAACCCACCAGTCATCCTCTCTAGTCTCTCATGTTAAATAGTACTGTACAACCCACCAGTCATCCTCTAGTCTCTCATGTTAAATAGTACTGTACAACCCACCAGTCATCCTCTCTAGTCTCTCATGTTAAATAGTACTGTACAACCCACCAGTCATCCTCTAGTCTCTCATGTTAAATAGTACTGTACAACCCACCAGTCATCCTCTCTAGTCTCTCATGTTAAATAGTACTGTACAACCCACCAGTCATCCTCTCTAGTCTCTCAGCATGTTAAATAGTACTGTACAACCCACTCTCAGTCATCCTCTCCTCTAGTCTCTCATGTTAAATAGTACTGTACAACCCACCAGTCATCCTCTCTAGTCTCTCAGCATGTTAAATAGTACTGTACAACCCACCAGTCATCCTCTAGTCTCTCAGTCTCTCAGTCTCTCATGTTAAATAGTACTGTACAACCCACCAGTCATCCTCTCTAGTCTCTCAGCATGTTAAATAGTACTGTACAACCCACCAGTCATCCTCTCTAGTCTCTCATGTTAAATAGTACTGTACAACCCACCAGTCATCCTCTCTAGTCTCTCAGCATGTTAAATAGTACTGTACAACCCACCAGTCATCCTCTCTAGTCTCTCATGTTAAATAGTACTGTACAACCCACCAGTCATCCTCTAGTCTCTCATGTTAAATAGTACTGTACAACCCACCAGTCATCCTCTCTAGTCTCTCATGTTAAATAGTACTGTACAACCCACCAGTCATCCTCTCTAGTCTCTCAGCATGTTAAATAGTACTGTACAACCCACCAGTCATCCTCTCTAGTCTCTCATGTTAAATAGTACTGTACAACCCACCAGTCATCCTCTCTAGTCTCTCATGTTAAATAGTACTGTACAACCCACCAGTCATCCTCTCTAGTCTCTCATGTTAAATAGTACTGTACAACCCACCAGTCATCCTCTCTAGTCTCTCATGTTAAATAGTACTGTACAACCCACCAGTCATCCTCTCTAGTCTCTCATGTTAAATAGTACTGTACAACCCACCAGTCATCCTCTCTAGTCTCAGCATGTTAAATAGTACTGTACAACCCACCAGTCATCCATCTCTAGTCTCTCATGTTAAATAGTACTGTACAACCCACCAGTCATCCTCTCTAGTCTCTCATGTTAAATAGTACTGTACAACCCACCAGTCATCCTCTAGTCTCTCATGTTAAATAGTACTGTACAACCCACCAGTCATCCTCTCTAGTCTCTCATGTTAAATAGTACTGTACAACCCACCAGTCATCCTCTCTAGTCTCTCATGTTAAATAGTACTGTACAACCCACCAGTCATCCTCTCTAGTCTCTCATGTTAAATAGTACTGTACAACCCACCAGTCATCCTCTCTAGTCTCTCATGTTAAATAGTACTGTACAACCCACCAGTCATCCTCTCTAGTCTCTCATGTTAAATAGTACTGTACAACCCACCAGTCATCCTCTAGTCTCTCATGTTAAATAGTACTGTACAACCCACCAGTCATCCTCTCTAGTCTCTCAGCATGTTAAATAGTACTGTACAACCCACCAGTCATCCTCTCTAGTCTCTCATGTCATGTTAAATAGTACTGTACAACCCACCAGTCATCCTCTAGTCTCTCATGTTAAATAGTACTGTACAACCCACCAGTCATCCTCTAGTCTCTCATGTTAAATAGTACTGTACAACCCACCAGTCATCCTCTCTAGTCTCTCATGTTAAATAGTACTGTACAACCCACCAGTCATCCTCTAGTCTCTCATGTTAAATAGTACTGTACAACCCACCAGTCATCCTCTCTAGTCTCTCATGTTAAATAGTACTGTACAACCCACCAGTCATCCTCTCTAGTCTCAGCATGTTAAATAGTACTGTACTGTACAACCCACCAGTCATCCTCTCTAGTCTCTCATGTTAAATAGTACTGTACAACCCACCAGTCATCCTCTCTAGTCTCTCAGCATGTTAAATAGTACTGTACAACCCACCAGTCATCCTCTCTAGTCTCTCAGCATGTTAAATAGTACTGTACAACCCACCAGTCATCCTCTCTAGTCTCTCATGTTAAATAGTACTGTACAACCCACCAGTCATCCTCTAGTCTCTCAGTCTCAACCCACCAGTCATCCTCTCTAGTCTCTCATGTTAAATAGTACTGTACAACCCACCAGTCATCCTCTCTAGTCTCTCATGTTAAATAGTACTGTACAACCCACCAGTCATCCTCTCTAGTCTCTCAGCATGTTAAATAGTACTGTACAACCCACCAGTCATCCTCTCTAGTCTCTCAGCATGTTAAATAGTACTGTACAACCCACCAGTCATCCTCTCTAGTCTCTCAGCATGTTAAATAGTACTGTACAACCCACCAGTCATCCTCTCTAGTCTCTCAGCATGTTAAATAGTACTGTACAACCCACCAGTCATCCTCTCTAGTCTCTCATGTTAAATAGTACTGTACAACCCACCAGTCATCCTCTCTAGTCTCTCAGCATGTTAAATAGTACTGTACAACCCACCAGTCATCCTCTCTAGTCTCTCATGTTAAATAGTACTGTACAACCCACCAGTCATCCTCTCTAGTCTCTCATGTTAAATAGTACTGTACAACCCACCAGTCATCCTCTCTAGTCTCTCATGTTAAATAGTACTGTACAACCCACCAGTCATCCTCTAGTCTCTCATGTTAAATAGTACTGTACAACCCACCAGTCATCCTCTCTCTCACTCTCTCATCCTCTAGCATGTTAAATAGTACTGTACAACCCACCAGTCATCCTCTAGTCTCTCAGCATGTTAAATAGTACTGTACAACCCACCAGTCATCCTCTAGTCTCTCATGTTAAATAGTACTGTACAACCCACCAGTCATCCTCTCTAGTCTCTCATGTTAAATAGTACTGTACAACCCACCAGTCATCCTCTCTAGTCTCTCAGCATGTTAAATAGTACTGTACAACCCACCAGTCATCCTCTAGTCTCTCATGTTAAATAGTACTGTACAACCCACCAGTCATCCTCTAGTCTCTCATGTTAAATAGTACTGTACAACCCACCAGTTATCCTCTCTAGTCTCTCATGTTAAATAGTACTGTACAACCCACCAGTCATCCTCTCTAGTCTCTCATGTTAAATAGTACTGTACAACCCACCAGTCATCCTCTCTAGTCTCTCAGCATGTTAAATAGTACTGTACAACCCACCAGTCATCCTCTAGTCTCTCAGCATGTTAAATAGTACTGTACAACCCACCAGTCATCCTCTCTAGTCTCTCAGCATGTTAAATAGTACTGTACAACCCACCAGTCATCCTCTCTAGTCTCTCAGCATGTTAAATAGTACTGTACAACCCACCAGTCATCCTCTAGTCTCTCATGTTAAATAGTACTGTACAACCCACCAGTCATCCTCTAGTCTCTCAGCATGTTAAATAGTACTGTACAACCCACCAGTCATCCTCTAGTCTCTCATGTTAAATAGTACTGTACAACCCACCAGTCATCCTCTCTACTCTCTCAGCATGTTAAATAGTACTGTACAACCCACCAGTCATCCTCTCTACTCTCTCAGCATGTTAAATAGTAGTGGAGGCCTCAGGGAGGGAGAGAGGAGGCCTGGAATGGACACAGTACCACTCAACTTCACACAGCTCTATTTCACTGCCATTTGGGAAGCTGAGAGCTATTCACTTATCCTCCTATGGACTGTCCTGTCATTTCATGTCAGAGAACACTGGAGGAAAGGAAGGGAGGTAGGGGAGGAGGGAGGGGAGGAGAGAGAAAAATAGGGAGGAGAGGAAATAGGAAAAGATGGAGAGAAGAGGAGAGAGGAGAGGAGAGGAAAGAGGAGAGAGGACAGGAAAAGAATGAGGAGAGAGGAGAGGGAAAGGAGGAGAGAAAGAGAAGGGAGCGAGGAGAGGAGAGCGATGAGGAGAGGAGAGCGATGAGGGAGAGTAGAGAGAGAAAGGAAGGAGAGAAAGAGAAGGGAGAAAGGGGAGAAGGGAGAAAGGGGAGGAGAGAGATGAGGGAGTGGAGAGAGAGAGGAAAAGAGAGAAGAGGGGAGGGAGAGGAGAGAGGAGGGAAAGAGGAAAAGAGAGAAGAGGGGAGGGAGAGGAGAGAGGAGGGAAAGAGGAAAAGAGAGAAGAGGGGAGGGAGAGAGGAGGGAAAGAGGAAAAGAGAGAAGAGGGGAGGGAGAGAGGAGGGAAAGAGGAAAGAGAGAGAAGAGGGGGAGGAGGGAGAGAGGGAGAAAGAGGAGAGAAGAGAGAAGAGGGGAGGGAGAGAGGAGGGAAAGAGGAAAAGAAGAAGAGAAGAGGGGAGGGAGAGAGAGGAGGGAAAGAGGAAAAAGAGAGAAGAGGGGAGGAGAGAGGAGGAGAGGAGGGAAAGAGGAAAGAGAGAGAAGAGGGAGAGGGAGAGAGGAGGGAAAGAGGAAAGAGAGAGAGAGGGAGGGAGAGAGGAGGGAAAGAGGAAAAAGAGAGAAGAGGGGAGGGAGAGAGAGGAGGGAGAGAGGAAAGAGAGAGAGAGGGGAGAGGAGAGGAGAGAGAGGGAAAAGAGGAAAAGAGAGAAGAGGGGAGGGAGAGGAGAGAGGGAGGGAAAGAGGAAAAGAGAGAAGGGAGAGGAGAGAGGAGGGAAAGAGGGAGAGGAGAGAGAGAGGGAGGAGTGAGGAGAGAAAGAGGAAAAGAGAGAAGAGGGGAGGGAGAGGAGAGAAAGAGGAAAAGAGAGAAGAGGGGAGGGAGAGGAGAGAGAGAGGGGAGGGAGAGGAGAGAGAGAGGGGAGGGAGAGGAGGGAAAGAGGAAAAGAGAGAAGAGGGGAGGGAGAGGAGAGAGGAGGGAAAGAGGAAAAGAGAGACAGAGAAGAGAGGTCGACATCCCATAAGGCACGCTTATCCCTATGTACTGTAGTGTACTACATTTCACTAGTGCACTATAAAGGGAATAGGGTGCCATATGGGACTCAAGAAGAGGAGAGATATGGGGGAAAGTAGCTTTAGCCTCAGAGGCAAAGTCAGGCATTTCATCCCTCTGTGAATTCAACCAGTTCTGCCTGAGTGAGCTGGAGAGAAACACGTGTGTGTTATGTTTCACAACGTTTCATCAGCTCTCTGGCAGACACTCTGTGTGTGTATGTGTGTGTGTTTATGTGTGTGTGTGTGTGTTTATGTGTGTGTGTGTGTATGTGTGTGTGTGTGTGTGTGTGTGTGTGTGTGTGTGTGTGTGTGTGTGTGTGTGTGTGTGTGTGTGTGTGTGTGTGTGTGTGTGTGTGAACAACCGTACATCTGTACAGTTCCAGTCAAATGTTAGGACACACCTTCTCATTCCAGGGTTTTTCTTTATTTTTTACAATTTTCTACATTGTAGAATAATAGTGAAGACATCAAAACTATTAAATAACACATATGGAATCATGTAGTAACCAAAACAAAAGTGTTAAACAAATCTAAATATATTTTGCATTTGAGATTCTTCAAAGTAGCCACCCTTTGCCTTGGTGACAGCCTTACACAGTCTTGGTGTGTGCATATATACACTACTATTCAAAAGTTTAGGGTCACTCAGAAATTTGTTTTTGACAGAAAAGCACATATTTGGTCCATTCTAGGCAGAGTTCCTCTGTCTGGTATCTGTTATTTTGTCCATCTTAATCTTTTCATTTTTATTCTTATGGGTGGAGACGTGCTTTTTATTGGCCAGGGATCAAACCCACGTGGCTTTTTATTGGCCAGTCTGAGACGTTACTTTTTAAGGCCTGAGACATGGCTTTTTATTGCCAGTCTGAGACTTGTTTTTATTGGGTCTGAGACTCAGCTTTTTTTGACCAGTCTGAGACATGGCTTTTTTGGCCATTCTAGGCAGAGTTTTTATTGGCCAGTCTGAGACTGGCTTTTTTGTCCAGTCTGAGATCTTTTTTTATTTCTGAGACGTGGCTTTTTATTGGCCAGTCTGAGACATGGCTTTTTATTGGCCAGTCTGAGACATGGCTTTTTATTGGCCAGTCTGAGACATGGCTTTTTATTGGCCAGTCTGAGACGTGGCTTTTTATTGGCCAGTCTGAGACATGGCTTTTTATTGGCCAGTCTGAGACATGGCTTTTTATTGGCCAGTCTGAGACGTGGCTTTTTATTGGCCAGTCTGAGACATGGCTTTTTATTGGCCAGTCTGAGACATGGCTTTTTATTGGCCAGTCTGAGACATGGCTTTTTATTGGCCAGTCTGAGACATGGCTTTTTATTGGCCAGTCTGAGACATGGCTTTTTATTGGCCAGTCTGAGATGTGGCTTTTTCTTTGCAACTCTGACAGTTTGAACCTGTAATCAAACCCACAAATGCTGATGCTCCAGATACTCAACTAGTCTAAGAAGGACAGTTTTATTGATCTTTAATCAGGCCGACAGTTTTCAGCTGTGCTAACATAATTGCAAAAGGGTTTTCTAATGATCAATTAGCGTTTTCTAATGATAAACTTGGATTAGCTAACACAACGTGCCATTGGAACACAGGAGTGATGGTTGCTGATAATGGGCCTCTGTACACCTATGTGCACCTATGTGTTTCCTGCTACAATAATCATTTACAACATTAACAATGTCTACACTGTAATTCTGATCAATTTGATGTTATTTTAATGGACAAAAAAAATGTGCTTTTCTTTCAAAAACAAGGACATTTCTAAGAGACACCAAACTGTTGAACGGTAGTGTAGATGTGTGCTAAGAGCTCCAGGAGACTGCACTGGAGTGGCAGAGACACACTGCACACACACACACACACACACACACACACACACACACACACACACACACACACACACACACACACACACACACACACCCTACCTACACACACCCTACCCACACACACCCTACCTACACCCACACACACACACACACCCTACCTACACACACACACACACACACACACACACACACACACACACACCACACACACACACCCCTACCCACACACACACCCTACCTACACACACACACACACACCCACACACACACCCTACCACACACACACACACACTACACTAAATAATCTGACATGGGAGAGACTGATGAATCTGGAGCCCCTACACCCAGCTCCACTGGGCAACAGAGAGTCACACACTATCAACAGAGAGTCTGACACACACTATCAACAGAGAGTCTGACACACACTATCAACAGAGAGTCTGACGCACACTATCAACAGAGAGTCTGACACACACTATCAACAGAGAGTCTGACACACACTATCAACAGAGAGTCTGACACACACTATCAACAGAGAGTCTGACACACACGCACACACAAAGACACACACTATCAACAGAGAGTCTGACGCACACGCACACACAAAGACGCACACACAAAGACACACACACAAAGACACACACACAAAGACACACACACAAACGGACACCGTGTCTGAGCAGGACACACAATCAACAGAGAGTCTGACACACACACACAAAGACACACACACATACGGACACCTTGTCTGAGCAGGATACAGACTAATCAACACTGAGTGTGAGTAGAGAGGCGTCTGGAAACACACTTTGCAATTAACACCAAGCCCCACTAGGGTTTAGCTTCAGTCGTCTCTCTCTCACACACACACCCTTCTGTAAGTAACAATGTATGCACACATTCTGTAAGTCACACACAAAAGCGTTCTGCTAAATGGCATATATTATTATTGACTATACTTCTGTAAGTTGACAAACACACACACACCCTTCTGTAAGTTAACGACACACACACCCTTCTGTAAGTTAACAACACACACACCCTTCTGTAAGTTAACGACACACACACCCTTCTGTAAGTTAATGACACACACACACCCTTCTGTAAGTTAACGACACACACACCCTTCTGTAAGTTAACACACACACACACACACTTCTGTAAGTTGACAGACACACACACCCCCTTCTGTAAGTTAACAGACACACACACCCTTCTGTAAGTTAACACACACACACACACCCTTCTGTAAGTTAACGACACACACACCCTTCTGTAAGTTAACGACACACACACCCTTCTGTAAGTTAACGACACACACACCCTTCTGTAAGTTAACGACACACACACCCTTCTGTAAGTTAACAACACACACACCCTTCTGTAAGTTAACAACACACACACCCTTCTGTAAGTTAACGACACACACACCCTTCTGTAAGTTAACGACACACACACCCTTCTGTAAGTTAACAACACACACACCCTTCTGTAAGTTAACGACACACACACCCTTCTGTAAGTTAACGACAGACACACACACACCCTACTGTAAGTTAACGACACACACATCCTTCTGTAAGTTAACGACACACACACCCTTCTGTAAGTTAACGACAGACACACACACAGTTACCTGTTCATAGTTGAAGGTCTCCAGCATACCCAGAATAAGGCCTTGTATCTCAGCCAACTTTCCTTTACCATACACAGGGTCCTGAGACGACAGAGAGAGAGAGAGAGAGAGAGAGAGAGAGAGAGAGAGAGAGAGAGAGTAAGAGAACAGAGACACAGAGACACAGAGAGACACACACAGAGAGAGAGAGAACGACACAGAGAGAGAGAGACACAGAGAGAGAGAGAGAGACACAGAGAGAGAGAGAGACACAGAGAGAGAGAGAGACACAGACCACAGAGAGAGAGAGACAAGGAGAGAGAGACACAGAGAGAGACACAGAGAGAGAGACACAGAGAGAGAGACACAGAGAGACACAGAGAGAGAGACACAGAGAGAGAGAGACAAGGAGAGAGAGACACAGAGAGAGAGAGACAAGGAGAGAGAGACACAGAGAGAGAGAGACAAGGAGAGAGACGCAGAGAGAGAGACACAGAGAGAGAGACACAGAGAGAGAGACACAGAGAGAGAGACACAGAGACACAGAGAGAGAGACACAGAGACACAGAGAGAGAGACACAGAGAGAGAGACACAGAGAGAGAGACACAGAGAGAGAGAGACAGAGAGACAGAGACAGAGAGACCGAAAGAGAGACACAGAGAGAGAGACACAGAGAGAGAGACACAGAGAGAGAGACACAGAGAGAGAGAGACAGAGAGAGAGACACAGAGAGAGAGAGACAGAGAGACAGAGACAGAGAGACAGAAAGAGAGACACAGAGAGAGAGACACAGAGAGAGAGACACAGAGAGAGAGACACAGAGAGAGAGAGACAGAGAGACAGAGACAGAGAGACAGAAAGAGAGACACAGAGAGAGAGACACAGAGAGAGAGACACAGAGAGAGAGAGACAGAGAGACAGAGACAGAGAGACAGAAAGAGAGACACAGAGAGAGAGACACAGAGAGAGAGAGACAGAGAGACAGAAAGAGAGACAGAGAGAGAGAGCGAGAGACACAGAGAGAGAGACACAGAGAGAGAGAGACAGAGAGACAGAGACAGAGAGACAGAAAGAGAGACACAGAGAGAGAGACACAGAGAGAGAGAGACAGAGAGACAGAAAGAGAGACAGAGAGAGAGAGCGAGAGACACAGAGAGAGAGAGCGAGAGACACAGAGTGAGAGAGAGACACACAGAGAGAGAGAGAGACACAGAGAGAGCGATAGACACACAGAGAGAGCGAGAGACACACAGAGAGAGAGAGACACAGAGAGAGAGAGAGAGACACAGAGAGAGCGATAGACACACAGAGAGAGCGATAGACACACAGAGAGAGCGATAGACACACAGAGAGAGCGATAGACACACAGAGAGAGCGAGAGACACACAGAGAGAGCGATCAAATGGGATAAACACATTGAAACCCTGCATGCAGAGTTCTGTAAGATTCTCCTACATGTCCAGAGGAAAACTACAAACAATGCATGCAGGGCAGATTTAGGCCAATATCCACTAATAATAAACACTCAAAAAAGAGCATTTAAGTTTTGGAAACATCTAAAATACAGTGACCCCCTCTCATATCATTACTAAGCCCTGCAATGCCAAGAGCTGAGCAAAGAAAAGAGTCCCCTCATCCAGCTGGTCCTGAGTTCACAAACCTGTTCTACTAACACACTGAAGCCTCAGTCCCCTCATCCAGCTGGTCCTGAGTTCCAAAACCTGTTCTACTAACATACTGAAGCCTCAGTCCCCTCCTCATCCAGCTGGTCCTGAGTTCACAAACCTGTTCTACTAACATACTGAAGCCTCAGTCCCCTCCTCATCCAGCTGGTCCTGAGTTCACTAACCTGTTCTACTAACACACTGAAGCCTTAGTCCCCTCATCCAGCTGGTCCTGAGTTCACTAACCTGTTCTACTAACACACTGAAGCCTCAGTCCCCTCATCCAGCTGGTCCTGAGTTCACAAACCTGTTCTACTAACATACTAAAGCCTCAGTCCCCTCATCCAGCTGGTCCTGAGTTCACAAACCTGATCTAAACACAAAGCCTCAGTCCCCTCATCCAGCTGGTCCTGAGTTCACAAACCTGTTCTACTAACACACTGAAGCCTCAGTCCCCTCATCCAGCTGGTCCTGAGTTCACAAACCTGTTCTACTAACATACTGAAGCCTCAGTCCCCATCCAGCTGGTCCTGAGTTCACAAACCTGTTCTACTAACATACTGAAGCCTCAGTCCCCATCCAGCTGGTCCTGAGTTCACAAACCTGTTCTACTAACACACTGAAGCCTCAGGACCGGAGCATCCAATCTATCAGAATAAACCAAATTACAACACAGTCAAAACAAAACTACATTGCTTACTGGGAAACACAAGCCCAAACACAAATCACAATGCAGTGCTATCTGGCCCTAAATGGACAGTACACCGTGGCTAACTATTTGACCATGGTTACTGATCAAAACCTTAGAAAAACCTTGCCAAAGTACAGGCTCAGTGAGCACAGCCTTGCCATTGAGAAGGGTAGACACAGGAAAACCTGGCTCCCTGTAGAGGAAAGGCTGTGCAACCACTGCACCACAGCAGAACCTGGCTCCCTGTAGAGGAAAGGCTGTGCAACCACTGCACCACAGCAGAACCTGGCTCCCTGTAGAGGAAAGGCTGTGCAACCACTGCACCACAGCAGAACCTGGCTCCCTGTAGAGGAAAGGCTGTGCAACCACTGCACCACAGCATAACCTGAGACGGAGCTGCATTTCCTGACAAAATGTCAAAAATATAAAACAATTAGAGAGTGTCATTTTCCAAAATTTGAAACCCTTATTCAAGGTTTGAAAGACCTCTCTGATGAGGATAGGCTACTGCCACCTTCAGGGTTGGGAGTATTTTAACAAGGCTACTGCCACCTGGTTGGGAGTATTTTAACAAGGCTACTGCCACCTGGTTGGGAGTATTTTAACAAGGCTACTGTCACCTGGTTGGGAGTATTTTAACAAGACTACTGCCACCTGGTTGGGAGTATTTTAACAAGGCTACTGCCACCTGGTTGGGAGTATTTTAACAAGGCTACTGCCACCTGGTTGGGAGTATTTTAACAAGGCTACTGCCACCTGGTTGGGAGTATTTTAACAAGGCTACTGCCACCTGGTTGGGAGTATTTTAACAAGGCTACTGTCACCTGGTTGGGAGTATTTTAACAAGACTACTGCCACCTGGTTGGGAGTATTTTAACAAGGCTACTGCCCCCTTCAGGTTGGGAGTATTTTAACAAGGCTACTGCCCCCTTCTGGTTGGGAGTATTTTAACAAGGCTACTGTCAACTGGTTGGGAGTATTTTAACAAGGCTACTGCCACCTGGTTGGGAGTATTTTAACAAGGCTACTGTCACCTGGTTGGGAGTATTTTAACAAGGCTACTGCCCCCTTCAGGTTGGGAGTATTTTAACAAGGCTACTGCCCCCTTCTGGTTGGGAGTATTTTAACAAGGCTACTGTCAACTGGTTGGGAGTATTTTAACAAGGCTACTGCCACCTGGTTGGGAGTATTTTAACAAGGTTACTGTCACCTTCTGGTTGGGAGTATTTTAACAAGACTACTGCCCCCTTCTGGTTGGGAGTATTTTAACAAGGCTACTGCCACCTGGTTGGGAGTATTTTAACAGGCTATGTCACCTTCTGGTTGAGAGTATTTTAACAAGGCTAGACCTGGTTGGGAGTATTTTAGAAGGCTACTGCCACCTGGTTGAGATATTTAACAAGGCTACTGTCACCTGGTTGGGAGTATTTTATATACTGCCCCCTTCTGGTTGGGAGTATATTTAACAGACTGCCCCTTCTGGTTGGGATATATATAAGGCTACTGCCACCTGGTTGGGATATTTTAACAAGGCTACTGCCCCCTTCTGGTTGGGAGTATTTTAACACTAAAGAGATGACTATAGAGAGTTCAGAGATAAATATAGTCGAGAGGCAAAGATTAACAACCATATATTTGGGAGAAAGAGACAGAGAGATAGATAGAGAGATATATATAGATAGAGAGATATATATAGATAGAGATATATATATATAGAGAGAGATATATATAGAGAGAGAGATATAGATAGAGATATATATATAGAGAGAGATATATAGAGAGAGATATATATAGATATATATAGAGAGAGATAGATATATATAGAGAGAGAGATATATATAGAGAGATAGATATATATAGAGAGAGATAGATATATATAGAGAGAGATAGATATATATAGAGAGAGATAGATATATATAGAGAGAGATAGATATATAGAGAGAGATAGATAGAGATATATATAGAGAGAGATAGATAGAGAGAGATATATAGAGAGAGATATATATATAGAGATAGATATATAGAGATAGAGAGATATAGAGATATATAGATATATAGAGAGAGATATATATATAGAGATATATATAGAGATATATAGAGAGATATAGAGAGATATATAGATATATATAGAGAGAGATAGATATATAGAGATAGATATAGAAAGATATATATAGAGAGAGATATAGAGAGAGATAGATATAGAGAGAGATATGTATATAGAAAGATATATATAGAGAGAGATATAGATGTAGATATAAGATAGATATATATAGTATAGATATATATATAGATGATGTAGATGTATATATGATGTAGAGAGTCATTACCTGTAGAATGCGCTGGATGATAGCAGGCAGGGGGATGAAGCTACTCATACTGTTCAGGACCTTCATGGTGAGCTCCTTCAATACTGGGGGAGAAACACACACCTCAGTATGTGTGTGTGTGTGTGTGTGTGTGTGTGTGTGTGTGTGTGTGTGTGTGTGTGTGTGTGTGTGTGTGTGTGTGTATGTGTGTGTGTGTGTGTGTGTGTGTGTGTGTGTGTGTGTGTGTGTGTGTGTGTGTATGTGTGTATGTGTGTATGTACGTACAATGCCTTGCGAAAGTATTCGGCCCCCTTGAACATTGCGACCTTTTGCCACATTTCAGGCTTCAAACATAAAGATATAAAACTGTATTTTTTTGTGAAGAATCAACAACAAGTGGGACACAATCATGAAGTGGAACGACATTTATTGGATTTTTCAAACTTTTTTAACAAATCAAAAACTGAAAAATTGGGCGTGCAAAATTATTCAGCCCCTTTACTTTCAGTGCAGCAAACTCTCTCCAGAAGTTCAGTGAGGATCTCTGAATGATCCAATGTTGACCTAAATGACTAATGATGATAAATACAATCCACCTGTGTGTAATCAAGTCTCCGTATAAATGCACCTGCACTGTGATAGTCTCAGAGGTCCGTTAAAAGCGCAGAGAGCATCATGAAGAACAAGGAACACACCAGGCAGGTCCGAGATACTGTTGTGAAGAAGTTTTAAGCCGGATTTGGATACAAAAAGATTTCCCAAGCTTTAAACATCCCAAGGAGCACTGTGCAAGCGATAATATTGAAATGGAAGGAGTATCAGACCACTGCAAATCTACCAAGACCTGGCCGTCCCTCTAAACTTTCAGCTCATACAAGGAGAAGACTGATCAGAGATGCAGCCAAGAGGCCCATGATCACTCTGGATGAACTGCAGAGATCTACAGCTGAGGTGGGAGACTCTGTCCATAGGACAACAATCAGTCGTATATTGCACAAATCTGGCCTTTATGGAAGAGTGGCAAGAAGAAAGCCATTTCTTAAAGATATCCATAAAAATGGTTGTTTAAAGTTTGCCACAAGCCACCTGGGAGACACACCAAACATGTGGAAGAAGGTGCTCTGGTCAGATGAAACCAAAATGAACTTTTTGGCAACAATGCAAAACGTTATGTTGGCGTAAAAGCAACACAGCTCACCACCCTGAACACACCATCCCCATTGTCAAACATGGTGGTGGCAGCATCATGGTTTGGGCCTGCTTTTCTTCAGCAGGGACAGGGAAGTTGGTTAAAATTGATGGGAAGATGGATGGAGCCAAATACAGGACCATTCTGGAAGAAAACCTGATGGAGTCTGCAAAAGACCTGAGACTGGGACGGAGATTTGTCTTCCAACAAGACAATGATCCAAAACATAAAGCAAAATATACAATGGAATGGTTCAAAAATAAACATATCCAGGTGTTAGAATGGCCAAGAAAGTCCAGACCTGAATCCAATTGAGAATCTGTGGAAAGAACTGAAAACTGCTGTTCACAAATGCTCTCCATCCAACCTCACTGAGCTCGAGCTGTTTTGCAAGGAGGAATGGGAAAAAATGTCAGTCTCTCGATGTGCAAAACTGATAGAGACATACCCCAAGCGACTTACAGCTGTAATCGCAGCAAAAGGTGGCGCTACAAAGTATTAACTTAAGGAGGCTGAATAATTTTGCACGCCCAATTTTTCAGTTTTTGATTTGTTAAAAAAGTTTGAAATATCCAATAAATATCGTTCCACTTCATGACTGTGTCCCACTTGTTGTTGATTCTTCACAAAAAAATACAGTTTTATATCTTTATGTTTGAAGCCTGAAATGTGGCAAAAGGTCGCAAAGTTCAAGGGGGCCGAATACTTTCGCAAGGCAATGTATGTATGTATGTATGTATGTATGTGTGTGTGTACGTATGTATGTATGTGTGTGTGTGTGTGTGTGCGTTCACCCTCTGATGTAGTGCGTGTGTGTGTGTTCGTGTGTGTGTTCGTGTGTGTGTTCACCCTCTGATGTAGTGCATGTGTCGGGTCCCTTGAGCAGCTTCTGTGGTGACATCATAGCTTCTAGCAGAGGGAACCACAGCACCTGATGGAGAGGAGTTTATATTATACCCAGACACACACACACACACTCCACAGACAAACAGAAAGACAGACACACAGAAAGACAGACACACAGAAAGACAGACACACAGAAAGACAGACACACAGAAAGACAGACACACAGAAAGACAGACCCCCCCTCTCTGTTCTTGGTTGAGACTCTGGGAGCTCCTGTGACACAGAGCGATGATGTCACCCAATGACCCCTCCACTCTCTGCAGTGGACTCTCTTCCTCCCTCTCGGTCTCCCCCTCATCTTCACTCCTTTTCTCTGAGGTGACAGCGCTGAGTTTGTCCTTCAGCGTCTGATAGAGAGAGAGGTACAAACATAAGTGCTTAAAGCCCGTCTCTAAGGGTTCCTGCAATATCAATTAATGTCACATTCCTTGATTTCAAAGTAATAAATACATTTCCCTTGTTATAACCTCAGAAAGTAAATTAGGTTTAGATTAAAATGATGTTCTGAAGAAATGTTGTACCTTCAACAGGACCTGGAAGGCTCCATGAGAATCACCTTTCTTTTCCAACAGATAGGATGTAGCTTCATGGACCTGGTACTGTTCTGTTATCTAGTGGGGGGAGGAAGGGGGAGGGAGGGGAGAGGGGAGGAAGAGGAAGAGAGAGGGGGAGAGAGATAGGAAGAGAGGGGAGAAAGATAGGAAGGGAGAGTGAGAGGGGGCGAGAGGAGGGAGAGAGATGGAGGGAGAGAGGGGGAGAGAGAGAGGGGAAAAGGAGAGATGGAGGAGAGGGGGAAAGGAGAGAGGAGGAGAGAGGGGGAAAGGAGAGATGGAGGGAGAGAGGGGGAAAGGAGAGATGGAGGGAGAGAGGGGAAAGGAGAGATGGAGGGAGAGAGGGGGAAAGGAGAGATGGAGGGAGAGAGAAAGGAGAGATGGAGGGAGAGAGAGGGAGAAGGAGAGAGATGGAGGGAGAGAGGGAAAGGAGAGATGGAGGGAGAGAGAAAAGGAGAGATGGAGGGAGAGGAGAGATGGAGGGAGAGAGAGAAATGAGATGGAGGGAGAGAGGGGAAAGGAGAGATGGAGGGAGAGAGATGGAGGGAGAGGAGAAAGGAGAGATGGAGGGAGAGAGAGGAGGGAAGGAGAGATGGAGGGAGAGAGAGATGGAAAGGAGAGATGGAGGAGAGAGAGAGAAATGAGAGATGGAGAGAGAGGAAAGGAGAGATGGAGGGAGAGAGAGAGGAAGAGAGAGGGAAAGAGAGATGGAGGGAGAGAGAGGGAAAGGAGAGATGGAGGGAGGAGAGAGAGAGAGGGAAAGGAGAGATGGAGGGAGAGATGGAAAGGAGAGATGGAGGGAGAGAGAGAGGGAAAGGAGAGATGGAGGGAGAGAGAGAGAGAGATGGAGGGAGAGGAGAAGGGAGAGAGATGGGAAATGAGAGAGATGGAAGAGAGAGAGGAAGAGAGAGGAAGATGGAGGGAGGAGGGAGAGAGAGAGGAAAGGAGAGATGAGAAATGAGGGGAGGAGAGAGGAGATGGAGGAGAGAGGGAAAGGAGAGATGGAGGGAGAGAGGGGGAGAGAGAGAGAGAGAAAGGAGAGATGGAGGGAGAGAGAGGGGGAGAGAGAGAGGAAAGGAGAGATGGAGGGAGAGAGGGGGAGAGAGAGGAAAGGAGAGAGAGAGATGGAGGGAGGGAGAAAGGAGAGATGGAGGGAGAGAGAGAGGGAAAGGAGAGATGGAGGGAGAGAGGAGAGAGAGAGGGAGGAGAGATGGAGGAGAGAGGGAGGGAGGGAGAGAGAGGGGAGGAGAGAGAGGGAGAGAGAGGGAGAGAGGGAGGAGAGAGAGAGGGGAGAGGAGAGAGAGAGGAAGAGAGAGAGAGAGGGGAAAGGAGAGATGGAGGGAGAGAGAGGGAAAGGAGATGGAGGGAGAGAGGGAAAGAGAGATGGAGGGAGAGAGAGGGAAAGGAGAGATGGAGGGAGAGAGGGAGGGAGGGAGAGGGAGAGGAGAGGAGAGAGAGAGAGGGAAAGGAGAGATGGAGGGAGAGAGAGGAGGGAAAGGAGAGATGGGGAGGGAGAGAGAGAGGAGAGAGGAGGGAGAGAGAGAGAGAAAAAGGAGAGATGGAGGGAGAGAGAGAGGGGAAAGGAGAGATGGAGGGAGAGGGGGAAAGGAGAGATGGAGGGAAGAGGGGGAGATGGAGGGAGAGAGGGGAGATGGAGAGAGAGGGAAAGGAGAGATGGAGGGAGAGAGGGGGAGAGAGAGAGGGAAAGGAGAGATGAGGGAGAGGGGGAGAAGGGGAAAGAGAGATGGAGGAGAGAGGGGGAGAGAGAGAGGGAAAGGAGAGATGGAGGGAAAGGAGAGAAAGGAGAGATGAGGAGAGCGAGGAAAAGGAGAGATGGAGGGAGAGAGGGGGAGAGAGGGAAAGGAGAGATGGAGAGAGCGAGGGAGAGAGAGAAAGGAGAGATGAGGGAGAGCGAGGGAAAGGAGAGATGAGGGAGAAAGGAGAGATGGAGGGAGAGGGGGGAGAGAGAGGTTGAAAGGAGAGATGGGAAAGGAGGAGAGATGGAGGGAGAGAGGAGAGAGGGAAAGGAGAGATGAGGGGGAGAGAGAGGAGGGAGAGATGGGGGAGAGATGGAAGGAGGGAGAGAGGGAGAGAGGAAAGGAGAGATGGAGAGAGAGGAAAGGAGAGATGGAGGAGAAAGGAGAGGAAAGAGAGATGGAGGGAGAGAGGAGGGAAAGGAGAGATGAGGGAGGGAAAGGAGAGAGAGGAGAGAGGGGGAAAGGAGAGATGGAGGGAGAGAGGGAGGAGAAATGGAGGGAGGGGAGAGAGAGAGAGGGGAGGATGGAAAGAGAGAGATGGAGGGAGAGAGGGAAGAGAGGAGAGGAAGAGAGAGGAGGGAGAGAGGAGGAGATAGGGGAGAAGGAGAGAAGAGAGAGAGGGAAGAGGGAGGGAGAGAGAGGAAGAGAGGGAAAGGAGAGATGGAGAAAGGAAGAGAGAGAGGGAAAGGAGAGCAACACAAGGCATTGAGAGACACCCCTGTATGTTTGGGTCAGGGGGAGTGTAATTCTCTGGGTTTACTCACTAGTGTCTGTCTGGGGTTAAATATTCTCTGTTTGAAATGGCATTGATTTGACCCCAGGACAATCAGGGTTAAAAGTGAGACAACAGAGTCTAAAGTCTACATACACACAGACACACTGCTATACTATAGTGTTGGGAAGTAGATACACACACAGGTAGGTACATACACACAGACACACTGCTATACTATAGTGTTGGGATGTTACCTGGACGGCCTCCTCTAGTCTGTAGTCCTGAGAGGTACAGACACACTGCTATACTATAGTGTAGGGGTGTTACCTGGACGGCCTCCTCTAGTCTGTAGTCCTGAGAGGTACAGACACACTGCTATGTTACCTGGACGGCCTCCTCTAGTCTGTAGTCCTGAGAGGCCTTGAGGAAGTCAGTGAGCTGCCGGGGAGTGAAGCGGCACAGCAGGCCGATGTGGAGCTCATGCAGGTCGGGGCTCAGTCTTAGGAGAGCCTGGGGATGAGGGCCTTCCCTGGAGGTAGCACTGGGAAACAGACGGTTGTGTGTCTCTAATAATATAATAATGTTGTGTTTATTAAACAGACCAGAGAGCACAACAACTAGGATATTGATGTCTTCCGCCCACCCGAATCCATCTACCCACCCACACCACAGAGAAATCTCTGTTCCATTCTTCCGTGCTCCAACACAGTAACCAAGGATCTTACCTCTGGTCCAAAAGACACCTCAGGAACTGGAACACTAGGTGATCATCCTAGAGAGAGAGAGCGTGTTAATTTCTGATTGTTTATTTCACTTTTGTTTATGATCTATTTTACTTGCTTTCAGCAATGTTAACATGTCAATAAAGCTTTGAATTGAAATTGACAGAGTGGAGATGCACAACTAAGACAAAACAACCAGAGAACACGGGTCACAACTCCTGCAGCTTTGTCTGTTCAGAGTCAAGGGGAGGCTTCAAGGAGACTCTACGGCAGGAACATCTACAGCTTGGCAGTAGTACTGTAGACTACTTTATCTCTGACCTCGACCCAGAGTCTCTCAGAGCGTTCAGTCAGCCCACTGACCTCGACCCAGAGTCTCTCAGAGCGTTCACAGTCAGCCCACTGACCTCGACCCAGAGTCTCTCAGAGCGTTCACAGTCAGCCCACTGACCTCAACCCAGAGTCTCTCAGAGCGTTCACAGTCAGCCCACTGACCTCAACCCAGAGTCTCTCAGAGCGTTCACAGTCAGCCCACTGACCTCAACCCAGAGTCTCTCAGAGCGTTCACAGTCAGCCCACTGACCTCGACCCAGAGTCTCTCAGAGCGTTCACAGTCAGCCCACTGACCTCAACCCAGAGTCTCTCAGAGCGTTCACAGTCAGCCCACTGACCTCGACCCAGAGTCTCTCAGAGCGTTCACAGTCAGCCCACTGACCTCAACCCAGAGTCTCTCAGAGCGTTCACAGTCAGCCCACTGACCTCAACCCAGAGTCTCTCAGAGCGTTCAGTCAGCCCACTGACCTCAACCCAGAGTCTCTCAGAGCGTTCACAGTCAGCCCCCTGACCTCGACCCAGAGTCTCTCAGAGCGTTCACAGTCAGCCCACTGACCTCAACCCAGAGTCTCTCAGAGCGTTCACAGTCAGCCCACTGACCTCAACCCAGAGTCTCTCAGAGCGTTCACAGTCAGCCCACTGACCTCAACCCAGAGTCTCTCAGAGCGTTCACAGTCAGCCCACTGACCTCAACCCAGAGTCTCTCAGAGCGTTCACAGTCAGCCCACTGACCTCAACCCAGAGTCTCTCAGAGCGTTCACAGTCAGCCCACTGACCTCGACCCAGAGTCTCTCAGAGCGTTCAGTCAGCCCACTGACCTCGACCCAGAGTCTCTCAGAGCGTTCACAGTCAGCCCACTGACCTCAACCCAGAGTCTCTCAGAGCGTTCACAGTCAGCCCACTGACCTCAACCCAGAGTCTCTCAGAGCGTACAGTCAGCCCACTGACCTCAACCCAGAGTCTCTCAGAGCGTTCACAGTCAGCCCACTGACCTCGACCCAGAGTCTCTCAGAGCGTTCACAGTCAGCCCACTGACCTCAACCCAGAGTCTCTCAGAGCGTTCACAGTCAGCCCACTGACCTCGACCCAGAGTCTCTCAGAGCGTTCAGTCAGCCCACTGACCTCAACCCAGAGTCTCTCAGAGCGTTCACAGTCAGCCCACTGACCTCAACCCAGAGTCTCTCAGAGCGTTCACAGTCAGCCCACTGACCTCAACCCAGAGTCTCTCAGAGCGTTCACAGTCAGCCCACTGACCTCAACCCAGAGTCTCTCAGAGCGTTCACAGTCAGCCCACTGACCTCGACCCAGAGTCTCTCAGAGCGTTCACAGTCAGCCCACTGACAACTCTATCAGACCACTTGAACAGAGCAATACTCAATCATGAGGCATCAAAGTCAAAGGAAATGAGTAACATTAAGAAATGCTATAGATGGAAGGAATGCAGTTTGGAAACCTACCAAAAAACAATTAGGCAACAACAAATTCAATCCCTCCTAGACAATTTCCTGGGTAAAACGTTCCACTGTAATAGGGAAGGTGTAAACATGGCAGTAGAAAATCTTAACAGTATATTTGACCTCTCAGCTTCCCCATCAAATCTATCAATGTCAAGCAGACAACCGAAGAAAATTAACAACAATGACAAATGTTTTGATGAAGAATGCAAAAAACCTAAGGAAGAAATTGAGAAACCTGTCCAACCAAAAACATAGAGACCCAGAAAACCTGAGCCTACGCCTTCACTATGGTGAATCACTAAAACAATACAGAAATACACTACGGAAAAAGAAGGAACAGCATGTCAGAAATCAGCTCAATGTAATTGAAGGATCCATAGAATCTAACCACTTCTGGGGAAACTCAAAACAAACAACACAAAGAGTTATCTATCCAAAACGGAGATGGATAAACCACTTCTCTGGTCTTTTTGGCTCCATGACAAAGAACAAACAGCAAAAACATATACATGATCAAATACAAATCTTAGAATCAACTATTAAAGACTACAGGAACCCACTGGATTCTCCAATTACATTTAATGATCTACAGGACAAAATATAAACCCTCCAACCCAAAAAGGCCTGTGGGGTTGATGGTATCCTCAATGAAATTATAAAATATACAGACCCAAAATTACAATTGGGTATACTTATACTCTTTAACATCATCCTTAGCTCTGGCATCTTCCCCAATATTTGGAACCAAGGACTGATCACCCTGATCCACAGAAGTGGAGACAAATTTGACCCCAATAACTACCGTGGGATATGCATCAACAGCAACCTTGGGAAAATCCTCTGCATTATCATTAACAGCAGAGAAGAACAGAGTCGCCTCTTCACCGTTGACGTTGAGACTGGTGTTTTGTATTGTTTAATGAAGCTGCCAGTTGAGGACTTGTGAGGCGTCTGTTTCTACAACTAGACACGAATGTACTTGTCCTCTTGCTCAGTTGTGCACCAGGGCCTCCCACTCCTCTTTCTATTCTGGTTAGAGACCGTTTGCGCTGTTCTGTGAAGGAAGAAGTACACAGCGTTGTACGAGATCTTCAGTTCCTTGCCAATTTCCCACATGGTATAGCCTTTATTTCTCAGAACAAGAATAGACTGACAACTTTCAGAAGAAAGTTCTTGACCATTTTGAGCCTGTAATCGAACCCACAAATGCTGATGCTCCAGATACTCAACTAGTCTAAAGGCCAGTTTTATTCCTTCTTTAAAATAGCACAACTGTTTTCAGCTGTGCTAACATCATTGCACAAGTGTTTTCTAATGATCAATTAGTATTTTAAAATGATAAACTTGAATTAGCTATAACACAACGTGCCATTGGAACACAGGAGTGATGGTTGCTGAGTGATAATGGATATTCTGATTGGAGATTCTGATTGCTGATATGTAGATATTCCATTTAAAATCTGCCGTTTCCAGTTACAATCGTCATTTACAACATTAACAATGTCTACACTTCTGATCAATTTCATGTTATTTTAATCGACAAAAAAATTTGCTTTTCTTTCAAAAACAAGGACATTTCTAAGAGACACCAAACTGTTGAATGGTAGTGTATGTTGCCCATGCCAATAAAGCCATTGTAATTTAATTTAATTGAGGGAGACAGAGACAGAGAGAGACAGAGAGAGAGACAGAGAGAGAGACAGAGAGAGAAACAGAGCGAGAGACAGAGCGAGAGACAGAGCGAGAGACAGAGCGAGAGACAGAGCGAGAGACAGAGCGAGAGACAGAGCGAGAGACAGAGCGAGAGACAGAGCGAGAGACAGAGCGAGAGACAGAGTGAGAGACAGAGTTCATGCCTGTAAGTCACTGTGGATAAAATGCTAAATGCCAGAGATGATTGTGATTCTTATGAGGTGAAATGTTGGCAGCCCTACATGGTCAATAACAACACCTTCTACAGCAACCCATTAGATACACCTACATGGTCCATAACAACACCTACATGGTCCATAACAACACCTACATGGTCCATAACAACACCTACACGGTCCATAACAACACCTTCTACAGCAACCCATTAGATACACCTACACCTGTGTGTGCAGTGTGGAGGCCTACATGGTCAATAACAACACATACATGGTCCATAACAACACCTACATGGTCCATAACAACACCTACATGGTCCATAACAACACCGACATGGTCCATAACAACACCGACATGGTCCATAACAACACCGACATGGTCCATAACAACACCGACATGGTCCATAACAACACCGACATGGTCCATAACAACACCTACATGGTCCATAACAACACCTACATGGTCCATAACAACACCTTCTACAGCAACCCATTAGATACACCTACACCTGTGTGTGCAGTGTGGAGGCCTACATGGTCCATAACAACACCGACATGGTCCATAACAACACCGACATGGTCCATAACAACACCGACATGGTCCATAACAACACCGACATGGTCCATAACAACACCGACATGGTCCATAACAACACCGACATGGTCCATAACAACACCGACATGGTCCATAACAACACCGACATGGTCCATAACAACACCGACATGGTCCATAACAACACCGACATGGTCCATAACAACACCGACATGGTCCATAAAAACACCGACATGGTCCATAAAAACACCGACATGGTCCATAACAACACCGACATGGTCCATAACAACACATGGTCCATAACAACACATGGTCCATAACAACACCGACATGGTCCATAACAACACCGACATGGTCCATAACAACACCTACATGGTCCATAACAACACCTACATGGTCCATAAAAACACCTACATGGTCCATAAAAACACCTACATGGTCCATAAAAACACCTACATGGTCCATAAAAACACCGACATGGTCCATAACAACACCGACATGGTCCATAACAACACCGACATGGTCCATAACAACACCGACATGGTCCATAACAACACCGACATGGTCCATAACAACACCGACATGGTCCATAACAACACCGACATGGTCCATAACAACACCGACATGGTCCATAACAACACCGACATGGTCCATAACAACACCGACATGGTCCATAACAACACCGACATGGTCCATAACAACACCGACATGGTCCATAACAACACCTACATGGTCCATAACAACACCTACATGGTCCATAACAACACCGACATGGTCCATAACAACACCGACATGGTCCATAACAACACCTACATGGTCCATAACAACACCTACATGGTCCATAACAACACCGACATGGTCCATAACAACACCGACATGGTCCATAACAACACCGACATGGTCCATAACAACACCGACATGGTCCATAACAACACCGACATGGTCCATAACAACACCTACATGGTCCATAAAAACACCTACATGGTCCATAAAAACACCTACATGGTCCATAAAAACACCTACATGGTCCATAACAACACCGACATGGTCCATAACAACACCGACATGGTCAATAACAACACCGACATGGTCCATAACAACACCGACATGGTCCATAACAACACCGACATGGTCCATAACAACATCGACATGGTCCATAACAACACCGACATGGTCCATAACAACACCTACATGGTCCATAACAACACCTACATGGTCCATAACAACACCTACATGGTCCATAACAACACCTACATGGTCCATAACAACACCGACATGGTCCATAACAACACCGACATGGTCCATAACAACACCGACATGGTCCATAACAACACCGACATGGTCCATAACAACACCGACATGGTCCATAACAACATCGACATGGTCCATAACAACACCGACATGGTCCATAACAACACCTACATGGTCCATAACAACACCTACATGGTCCATAACAACACCTACATGGTCCATAACAACACCGACATGGTCCATAACAACACCTACATGGTCCATAACAACACCTACATGGTCCATAACAACACCTACATGGTCCATAACAACACCTACATGGTCGATAACAACACCTCACAAAGGTGTTTCTTTTCTTCCATTGTCAGATTTTCCTGGAAACGCCCTTCACTCTCTACACAACAGAATCAGAGACATGAAATGAACACGCACACAGACGCACACAGCAGTGTTCTCTCAGAAAGTAAGCGACTCATTGCTAATCCAGATTTTCAATTAGCACTTATCTCCCGTTCCTACGGCGATAACAGCCAGGCAATTACATGGCTGATTCAGACAGTGGCGGGACTCTCTCTCTCTCTCCCATATAGAGAGAGAGAGAGAGAGAGAGAGAGAGAGAGAGAGAGAGAGAGAGACAAAGAGACCGAAAGAGAGAAAGACAAAGAGACCGAAAGAGAGAAAGACAAAGAGACTGAAAGAGAGAGAGAAAAACAAAGAGACTGAAAGAGAGAGAGAAAGACAAAGAGACTGAAAGAGAGAGAGAAAGACAAAGAGACTGAAAGAGAGAAAGACAAAGAGACTGAAAGAGAGAAAGACAAAGAGACCGAAAGAGAGAGAGAAAGACAGAGACCGAAGAGAGAGAAAGACAAAGAGACCGAAAGAAAGAGAGAAAGACAAAGAGACCGAAAGAGAGAGAGAAAGACAAAGAGACCGAAAGAGAGAGAGAGACAAAGAGAGAGAGAGAGACAAAGAGAGAGCGAGAGACAAAGAGAGAGCGAGACAGACTGACAGAGACCGAAAGAGAGAAAGACAAAGAGACCGAAAGAGAGAGAGAAAGACAAAGAGACCGAAAGAGAGAGAGAGACAAAGAGAGAGAGAGACAAAGAGAGAGAGAGACAAAGAGAGAGCGAGAGACCAAGAGAGAGCGAGAGACAAAGAGAGAGCGAGACACAGACTGACAGAGACCGAAAGAGAGAAAGACAAAGAGACCGAAAGAGAGAGAGAGACAAAGAGAGAGAGAGACAAAGAGAGAGAGAGACAAAGAGAGAGAGATATGGAGAGAGAGAGACAGAGAGAGATATGGAGAGACAGAGACAGAGAGAGATATGGAGAGACAGAGACAGAGAGAGATATGGAGAGACAGAGACAGAGAGAGATATGGAGAGACAGAGACAGAGATATGGAGAGACAGAGATATGGAGAGACAGAGACAGAGAGGAAGAGAGAGAGAGACCCAACCAAATCATGAGAAAACAAAAAGACTGACCCAAACTTAAAGCTTTGACTATGTACAGACTCAGTGAGCATAGCCTTGCTACTGAGAAAGGCCGCCGTAGGCAGACCTGGCTCTCAAGAGAAGAAAGGCTACAGTGTTTTGCTCCACTAAAAGTTGTGTGATTATGCTGAGGGACTTAGAGGTAATGTGTGGTTTAGTACAGTACCCTGCGTCACCACTTCATTTCTCCAGACCACCACAAGGGGGCGTTATAGCACCGATTATGCTTCTGGGTCCTACTGTGTCTCTAACTGACAATTAATGGGCGACATCAACCTATATAGAAACTGATAATTGTGTACGACCTCAGTATGACTCACTAAAACCTTAGCTGTTCCACTAAGGTTTTTATTCTTTTATTTTGTTAGGATGATTTAGCTCAGACAGTAGTAGTGTAGGAGCCACTCCAGACCAGTCACGTTGTACAGTGCCTGAGTGGCACGGCGGTCTGAGACACTGCATAGCAGTGTAAACTGTGTTGCTACAGATGCTGGTTCAATACCCGTGGCGGCCTTGACTTTTTCCCCTCGCTCATTTTACGTTATTTGAAAATGAAATAATCTCCAAAATATTGTTTTTTGTACAAAGCGATGATTATTATTATTATTATTAATTTAGAATGATATAAAAGCCCGTTGGATATTCTCTCAGATATATTATGAACCCTGTTATTAGCAGGACAATATATATTGGTCATATTAGTCATGGCTCCCGAGTGGCTCACAATGAGATTACCTTGCAGTTCTCCAGCTGTATCTACTGAAAGCTCACGAGGTTCAAGGCAAGAGGGCAGGGGGCACGGGATGGGCTGCAGAGCCGCGCACAGAAGACTGACCAGGCCCATGGGGATGGGCTGCAGAGCCGCGCACAGAAGACTGACCAGGCCCATGGGGATGGGCTGCAGAGCCGCGCACAGAAGACTGACCAGGCCCATGGGGATGGGCTGCAGAGCCGCGCACAGAAGACTGACCAGGCCCATGGGGATGGGCTGCAGAGCCGCGCACAGAAGACTGACCAGGCCCATGGGGATGGGCTGCAGAGCCGCGCACAGAAGACTGACCAGGCCCATGGGGATGGGCTGCAGAGCCGCGCACAGAAGACTGACCAGGCCCATGGGGAAGGGGGGAGGACCTCCCCGCTACACTGGCAACACGAAGGGCATTGCACTAATAATGGTGCTGACGAGGGAAAGGTTCCCGCTGTTCTGTTCTTAGCGTCAGTCTGCACCTTCAAACTAAAACAGAACTAATAATGGCATCTTTATGCTTTCATTAATAAAATGATAAAAATACTGTTTCAAAATGCCAATGTTTATTTAGTTACGGATCCATAACGAATCACTATGGGAATAAATATCACTGAATTACAGAAATATCCTCCAATCCTCTACATGCAATTATTGGCGGAAAGTCACGTCGTATTTTAGGCCACATGAGTCTCACTAGTGTTGAGTAATGTGTCGTGTCGGTCTTATTTATTTAAAGAGCACATTGAGGTTAGAAACAATAGGATTTGAAGCAACTACAACCATTTCAGCTGTTTATTTTACCTTTATTTAACTAGGCAAGTCAGTTAAGAACAAATTATTATTTACAATGACGGCCTAGGAACAGTGGGTTAACTGCCTTCCGGTTACTAGTCCAACGCTCTAACCACTAGGCTACCCTGCCGCCTCTACACTCTAACCACTAGGCTACCCTGCCGCCTCTACACTCTAACCACTAGGCTACCCTGCCGCCTCTACACTCTAACCACTAGGCTACCCTGCCGCCTCTACACTCTAACCACTAGGCTACCCTGCCGCCTCTACACTCTAACCACTAGGCTACCCTGCCGCCTCTACACTCTAACCACTAGGCTACCCTGCCGCCTCTACACTCTAACCACTAGGCTACCCTGCCGCCTCCACACTCTAACCACTAGGCTACCCTGCCGCCTCCACACTCTAACCACTAGGCTACCCTGCCGCCTCCACACTCTAACCACTAGGCTACCCTGCCGCCTCTACACTCTAACCACTAGGCTACCCTGCCGCCTCTACACTCTAACCACTAGGCTACCCTGCCGCCTCTACACTCTAACCACTAGGCTACCCTGCCGCCTCTACACTCTAACCACTAGGCTACCCTGCCGCCTCTACACTCTAACCACTAGGCTACCCTGCCGCCTCTACACTCTAACCACTAGGCTACCCTGCCGACTCTACACTCTAACCACTAGGCTACCCTGCCGCCTCTACACTCTAACCACTAGGCTACCCTGCCGCCTCTACACTCTAACCACTAGGCTACCCTGCCGCCTCTACACTCTAACCACTAGGCTACCCTGCCGCCTCTACACTCTAACCACTAGGCTACCCTGCCGCCTCCACACTCTAACCACTAGGCTACCCTGCCGCCTCCACACTCTAACCACTAGGCTACCCTGCCGCCTCCACACTCTAACCACTAGGCTACCCTGCCGCCTCTACACTCTAACCACTAGGCTACCCTGCCGCCTCCACACTCTAACCACTAGGCTACCCTGCCGCCTCTACACTCTAACCACTAGGCTACCCTGCCGCCCCCAGAGCTGCTCTGAGACAAGCATGGGGACTGGTCCTGATAGATCTATATTTTGACTGAATTTCCATTTGAGTATTAGTTAGACTACAACTATACAGTTAGAGTTTAGAAATGTTATGCTCTTAGTGTAACCTTTATAAGGCAGGTCAAAGTCTAACTTACAAGGACATCCTTCTCCTTCCTCCCCGTCGAGGAACTGAACCCCGGTCCACACGACACAGGGATTCTCTAGTTAAATAGCCCAGTACTGTACTCACCACCATCACGTTGTACAGCGTCATATTTTACGTTCCATCTTAACATAAACCCTGAGGGTTTTTAGTTGTTTTCCTTGGAATAGAAACACCATAATATTAATCTCATTAATTAAGCAACATTTCTTTAAAATCAGTCCCATATACTATGTTCTTACAAAAAAAGCTTTTCATTTCTCGAGTACAGCCACTATTGAAGGCTATCAAATGCTTCTCAAACATGGCCTCCGGTGGTCAAACTATCACTAACTAGCATTAATAGTAACATCATGCAAGCCACAGTACGCTGGAACTTTTAAAGGACGAACCACTGCAGGTGCAACACTGCCCAACATGAGGTGGAAATTGAGCTGCACTTCCTAACCTCCTGCCAAATCTATGACCATACTAGAGACACACATTTCACTCAGATTACACAGATCCACAAAGAATTTGAAAACAAATCCAACTCCCATATCTACTGGGTGAAATATCACAGTGTGACATCACAGCAGCAAGATGTGTGACCTGTTGACACAAGAAAAGGGCAACCAGTGAAGAACAAACTAGAGGGCCGTGTCGGCTGACCTGTAGTCTGGTGATGATGGGTCGTACTTCCTCAGGGAAATGCATGGCCACCAGGTCAGCTGACTTGGCAGGGTCAAGGGTCACCAGCTCTGCAATGTGTAGCAGGGCCTTGTCCCAGACACAGTGTTTCTCCTCTGAGCTGTAGCCAGGCATGGACAGCAGGTTGTGGATGTAGTTAAAGATCTCTTCCTGTTGACATGTCAATAAGACCAATGTGAACTTCATCCATACAAGGGTCAGAACCTACTGTCTACTGGGTGGTACGCTGCACACTACCTTTCTCAGAGGGTCTCTGAGGTAGCAGTCCAGAATCTTATCATACAGATGCTTCTGCTCATACAGAAACTCACAGATCTGGTAGCTGAGAGAGAGGGGAAGGGAGAGAGAGGGGAAGGGAAAGAGAGGGGAAGGAGTTAATAGTGGTTGAATATAGTATATATAATATACAAGTATATTCATAGAGACAGAGACAGAGAGACAGAGAGAGAGAGAGAGAGAGACAGAGAGAGAGACAGAGAGAGAGACAGAGAGAGAGACAGAGAGAGAGAGAGAGACAGAGCGAGAGAGGATAGAGGATAACTCACAACTCTGCCTTCTCAGCCAGTCCCAGTAGTCGTCCCTCATCAAACTGGACCACACCTCCCACCTGCAGCAGCTCCAACAGCACCTGGGAACCAATCACAGCCTCTACTGGATCACATGACCTGACCAATCCACAGGCTACGCTTAGAAGAAGAGCCCTAGGGCAAATCTGAAATGGCACCCTATTCAGTAAATAGTGCACGACTTTAGTGCTGAGCCTTATAGTGACAGAGTGGTCTACCTGTTGTCTCTCTGTGTGTCTGGAGTCGTCGTCTGGACTACACAGGAACTCCAGAACCTGTGGAACAACAACACAAAACATAGCTCTAGGTTCTCCTACTGCCCAGTTTCAATAGAACACAAAACGGGTCCAGGTTCTCCTACTGCCCAGTTTCAATAGAACACAACACCCCTCCAGGTTCTCCTACTGCCCAGTTTCAATAGAACACAACACGGCTCCAGGTTCTCCTACTGCCCAGTTTCAATAGAACAACACCGCTCCAGGTTCTCCTACTGCCCAGTTTCAATAGAACACAACACCCCTCCAGGTTCTCCTACTGCCCAGTTTCAATAGAACACAACACCGCTCTAGGTTCTCCTACTGCCCAGTTTCAATAGAACACAACACCCCTACAGGTTCTCCTACTGCCCAGTTTCAATAGAACACAACACCGCTCTAGGTTCTCCTACTGCCCAGTTTCAATAGAACACAACACCGCTCCAGGTTCTCCTACTGCCCAGTTTCACTAGAACACGGCTCCAGGATCTCCTACTGCCCAGTTTCAATAGAACACGGCTCCAGGATCTCCTACTGCCCAGTTTCAATAGAACACGGCTCCAGGATCTCCTACTGCCCAGTTTCAATAGAACACGGCTCCAGGATCTCCTACTGCCCAGTTTCAATAGAACACGGCTCCAGGATCTCCTACTGCCCAGTTTCAATAGAACACAACACGGCTCTAGGTTCTCCTACTGCCCAGTTTCAATAGAACACAACACCGCTCCAGGTTCTCCTACTGCCCAGTTTCAATAGAACACAACACCGCTCCAGGTTCTTCTACTGCCCAGTTTCAATAGAACACGGCTCCAGGATCTCCTACTGCCCAGTTTCAATAGAACACGGCTCTAGTCAGTTAGTCACACTACAGGCTTTATACTGAGAATATTGAATGACTAAGTACATAAACACATCTATTCTCTTCCTGTGTGAAGCAGCTGTTTGGAGCCAGGTGTTAAGTGCCAACTCCTCGCTTGAGGCCCAATGAACATTCACAGAGTAGAATCCTGTAGCTGGGTGGTGACGAAGGGATAGGTCCCTTAACATCTATAACACATCTATCCCTTTAACACAGAACACATCTATCCCTTTAACACAGAACACATCTATCCCTTTAACACAGAACACATCTATCCCTTTAACACAGAACACATCTATCCCTTTAACACAGAACACATCTATCCCTTTAACACAGAACACATCTATCCCTTTAACACAGAACACATCTATCCCTTTAACACAGAACACATCTATCCCTTTAACACAGAACACATCTATCCCTTTAACACAGAACACATCTATCCCTTCAACACAGAACATAACACATCTATCCCTTTAACACAGAACACATCTATCCCTTTAACACAGAACACATCTATCCCTTTAACACAGAACACATCTATCCCTTCAACACAGAACATAACACATCTTATGATGAAAAACAACAGTTGTGTCTTCGTTGCACTGCGTCTCTCAGATTATAACTAAATCATATTTATGCAGGTTGCTAAGATGTTTAGTAACAGGCGTTGTGAGAAACTGCAATGACGGTGACCTGGAACACGCCCATATCTCCTCCAGTCCAAATTCTATGTGGAATGGCTCCCCAGGGACCTGTCTGAGAGACTTCCTGCTCTAAGTGGTCACCTGATCGAAGAGCTTCCTGTTGACGAAGAGTGTGTTGTCAGGTTTGGCCAGTTGGCGGGCCAGGAAGGTAAACAGACAGCCCACCTGAGAGGGAGTGAAGTCACTGTTCTCCACCATCACCTGGAAACAGACAGACAGGAACAGAACATTAAAGATGGGAGGAGAAAGACAGACAGAGGTCAGAACAGAACAGTTAGAGATGGGAGGAGAAAGGGAGACAGAGGTCAGAACAGTTAGAGATGGGAGGAGAAAGAGAGACAGAGGTCAGAACAGAACAGAAATAGGAAGAAATGGGAGGAAGAAAGAGAGTGAGAGGTGGACAGAGGTCAGAAAAGTTCAGTGAGAAAAAGAGTTAAGAGGAAGAGGAGAAAGGACATCAGGAGAGAGAGAGAGAGAGAGAGAGAGAGAGAGAGAGAGAGAGAGAGAGAGAGAGAGAGAGAGAGAGAGAGAGAGAGAGAGAGAGAGAGAGAGAGAGAGAGAACATCAGGAGAGAGAGAGAGAGAGAGAGAGAGAGACATCAGGAGAGAGAGAGAGAGAGAGAGGACATCAGGAGAGAGAGAGAGAGAGAGAGAGAGAGAGAGGACATCAGGAGAGAGAGAGAGAGAGAGAGAGGACATCAGGAGAGAGAGAGAGAGAGAGAGAGAGAGAGAGAGAGGACATCAGGAGAGAGAGAGAGAGAGAGAGAGAGAGAGAGAGAGAGAGAGAGAGAGAGAGAGAGAGAGAGAGAGAGAGAGAGAGAGAGAGAGAGAGAACATCAGGAGAGAGAGAGAGAGAGAGAGGACATCAGGAGAGAGAGAGAGAGA
>NW_025745368.1:487500-490000 GCF_021184085.1 Oncorhynchus gorbuscha | reverse complement strand
AAAGAAAGAAAGAGTCAGTCAAACAGGTTGATCAGAAGGTGAAAGCAGAGAGACAGTCTGACAGAACCTCTTGATGTGTTGAAAAACAAACCAAGTGGCAGAATGACTCCTACTTACATGTTGACTGACCAGCTGTGTCTGTAGACTTGTAGAGACCTGAACGATTGGTACAGCTGGTTAACTGACTGACTGGCGGACGGAGTCAGTGGGTGATCATTAATAATGACAGATTGATTGTATTGACTGTTGACTGATTGACTGATTGACTGTTGACTGACTGACTGATTGACTGTTGACTGACTGATTGATTGACTGTTGACTGATTGATTGACTGACTGTTGACTGATTGATTGTTGACTGATTGACTGATTGACTGTTGACTGACTGATTGATTGACTGTTGACTGATTGATTGACTGATTGACTGACTGTTGACTGATTGACTGACTGTTGACTGATTGACTGATTGACTGTTGACTGATTGACTGTTGACTGATTGATTGTTGACTGATTGACTGTTGACTGATTGACTGTTGACTGATTGACTGTTGACTGATTGACTGTTGACTGATTGACTGTTGACTGATTGACTGTTGACTGAAAGGATAGAAAAAGTGCTCAGTGCACCTTTAAAAACAATCCTTAAATTAGTTGTGTGCTGGATCCTCATTGGTCAAATCAATCAATTGAAGATTTGATTGGTTGATTGGCTGCCTCATAGGCTAAATATGACCCATGCTAGGCTTCTACCTCTCCCTGTGTGGGTGGAGTTGTACTTGGAGTTGTACTTGTAGTTCTCTGAGGTGTGGTTGTAGTTTTCTGTAGTGTTTCCCAGACTTGGCTCACCAGGGCCAGAACGTTGAGGAACTCTGGTGTGTCGAAGTGGACCAGGGTTCTGATGTAAGGGTACAACTCCTCCTCCTGACCCGCCTCCGCAGAGTGGAGCCTGATCAGGAACTCAAACACCTGGAGAGGACACCACACACAGAGAGACACACAGAGAGACACCACACACAGAGAGACACACAGAGAGACACCACACACAGAGACACACAGAGAGACACACAGAGAGACACACAGAGAGACACCACACACAGACACACAGAGAGACACACAGAGAGACACACAGAGAGACACCACACACAGAGAGACACACAGAGAGACACCACACACAGAGAGACAGACAGAGAGACAGACAGAGAGACACCACACACAGAGAGACACACAGAGAGACACACACACAGAGAGACACACAGAGAGACAGACACACAGAGAGACAGACACACAGAGAGACAGACACACACCACACACAGAGAGACACACAGAGAGACACACAGAGAGACACAGAGAGACAGACACACACCACACACAGAGAGACAGACACACACCACACACAGAGAGACACACAGAGAGACACACACACAGAGAGACACACAGAGAGACAGACACACAGAGAGACAGACACACACCACACACAGAGAGACACACAGAGAGACACACAGAGACACACAGAGAGACACAGAGAGACACACAGAGAGACACACAGAGAGACACACAGAGAGACAGACACACACCACACACAGAGAGACACACAGAGAGACAGACACACCACACACAGAGAGACACACACACCACACACAGAGAGACACACAGAGAGACAGACACACACAGAGAGACACACAGAGAGACAGACACACACACAGAGAGACACCACACACAGAGAGACACACAGAGAGACACCACACACAGAGAGACACACAGAGAGACACCACACACAGAGAGACACACAGAGAGACACACACACACCACACACAGAGAGACAGACACACACCACACACAGAGAGACACACAGAGAGACAGACACACACCACACACAGAGAGACACACACAGAGAGACACAGAGAGACAGACACACACAGAGACACCACACACACAGAGACACACAGAGAGACAAGACACACACCACACACAGAGACACCACACACAGAGACACCACACACAGAGACACCACACACAGAGACACCACACACAGAGACAGACACACAGAGACAGAGAGACACCACACACAGAGACACACACAGAGAGACAGAGACACACACCACACACAGAGAGACACCACACACAGAGACACACACACAGAGAGAGACACACACAGAGAGAGACACACACACAGAGAGAGACACACACACAGAGAGAGACACACACACAGAGAGAGACACACACACAGAGAGAGACACACACACACACAGAGAGACACACACACACAGAGAGAGACACACACACACAGAGAGAGACACACACACACAGAGAGAGACACACACACACAGAGAGAGACACACACACAGAGAGAGACACACACACAGAGAGAGACACACACACAGAGAGAGACACACACACAGAGAGAGACACACACACAGAGAGAGACACACACACACAGAGAGACACACACACACAGAGAGAGACACACACACACACAGAGAGAGACACACACACACACAGAG
>NW_025745368.1:460000-482500 GCF_021184085.1 Oncorhynchus gorbuscha | reverse complement strand
CCCGACTCCCTTATACAATACATCAGACACCTGACTCCCTTATACAATACATCAGACACCTGACTCCCTTATACAATACATCAGACACCTGACTCCCTTATACAATACATCAGACACCTGACTCCCTTATACAATACATCAGACACCTGACTCCCTTATACAATACATCAGACACCTGACTCCCTTATACAATACATCAGACACCTGACTCCCTTATACAATACATCAGACACCTGACTCCCTTATACAATACATCAGACACCTGACTCCCTTATACAATACATCAGACACCTGACTCCCTTATACAATACATCAGACACCTGACTCCCTTATACAATACATCAGACACCACACACACATCCGACACATGCATATGGACACACACACACACATATGGACACACACACACATGGACACACACACACAGATGACACATAGGCTATTACACCTGTTCAACGTCACACTAACATCAACCCCCCCACACACACACACACACACACACACACACACACACACACACACACACACACACACACACACACACACACACACACACACACACACACCTGTACTGGTTCACTCTGCAGACTTGGCCAAAGCAAGCAGGCACGGTCTCAAACACTCGTACACACACACTCTCACACAAACCCACTCGTACACCCACCCCATCACAACAGCATTCCCAAAGCCTGAGAGCATCATTCCCACAGCAGCACAGTTCATCCCACTAAATGCTTCCCTGTTCAGGACAAACAGGCCCGTCATTCTGCCTCTTTATAAAACTATTTAACTGGCTCTACTGAGGAGGAACCCTGACAGTACAGTGAGTGTTACTGTTACCCTGAGTGTTCCTGTTACCCTGAGTGTTACTGTTACCCTGAGTGTTACTGTTACCGTTACCGTGAGCGTTACTGTTACCCTGAGTGTTCCTGTTACCCTGAGTGTTACTGTTACCCTGAGCGTTACTGTTATCGTGAGCGTTACTGTTACCCTGAGTGTTACTGTTACCGTTACCGTGAGCGTTACTGTTACCCTGAGTGTTCCTGTTACCCTGAGCGTTACTGTTACCCTGAGTGTTCCTGTTACCCTGAGCGTTACTGTTACCCTGAGCGTTACTGTTACCCTGAGCGTTACTGTTACCCTGAGCGTTACTGTTACTGTTACCCTGAGCGTTACTGTTACCGTGAGTGTTACTGTTACCCTGAGTGTTACTGTTACCCTGAGCGTTACTGTTACCCTGAGTGTTACTGTTACCCTGAGTGTTACTGTTACCCTGAGCGTTACTGTTACCCTGAGTGTTACTGTTACTGTTACCCTGAGCGTTACTGTTACCGTGAGTGTTACTGTTACCCTGAGTGTTACTGTTACTGTTACCCTGAGTGTTACTGTTACTGTTACCCTGAGTGTTACTGTTACCCTGAGTGTTACTGTTACCCTGAGCGTTACTGTTACCCTGAGTGTTACTGTTACTGTTACCCTGAGCGTTACTGTTACCCTGAGTGTTACTGTTACTGTTACCCTGAGTGTTACTGTTACCCTGAGTGTTACTGTTACCCTGAGTGTTACTGTTACCCTGAGCGTTACTGTTACCCTGAGTGTTACTGTTACCGTGAGTGTTACTGTTACTGTTACCCTGAGTGTTACTGTTACCCTGAGTGTTACTGTTACCCTGAGTGTTACTGTTACCCTGAGTGTTACTGTTACCCTGAGCGTTACTGTTACCCTGAGCGTTACTGTTACCCTGAGCGTTACTGTTACCCTGAGCGTTACTGTTACCCTGAGTGTTACTGTTACCCTGAGTGTTACTGTTACCCTGAGTGTTACTGTTACCCTGAGTGTTACTGTTACCCTGAGCGTTACTGTTACCCTGAGCGTTACTGTTACCGTGAGTGTTACTGTTACCCTGAGTGTTACTGTTACCGTGAGTGTTACTGTTACTGTTACCCTGAGTGTTACTGTTACCCTGAGTGTTACTGTTACTGTTACCCTGAGTGTTACTGTTACTGTTACCCTGAGTGTTACTGTTACTGTTACCCTGAGCGTTACTGTTACCCTGAGTGTTACTGTTACCCTGAGCGTTACTGTTACCGTGAGCGTTACTGTTACCGTGAGCGTTACTGTTACCCTGAGTGTTACTGTTACTGTTACCCTGAGCGTTACTGTTACTGTTACCCTGAGCGTTACTGTTACCCTGAGTGTTACTGTTACCCTGAGTGTTACTGTTACTGTTACCCTGAGCGTTACTGTTACCCTGAGCGTTACTGTTACCCTGAGCGTTACTGTTACCCTGAGCGTTACTGTTACCGTGAGCATTACTGTTACCCTGAGCGTTACTGTTACCCTGAGTGTTACTGTTACCGTGAGCGTTACTGTTACCGTGAGCGTTACTGTTACCCTGAGTGTTACTGTTACCCTGAGTGTTACTGTTACTGTTACCCTGAGTGTTACTGTTACTGTTACCCTGAGTGTTACTGTTACCCTGAGTGTTACTGTTACCCTGAGTGTTACTGTTACCCTGAGCGTTACTGTTACCCTGAGTGTTACTGTTACCCTGAGTGTTACTGTTACTCTGAGTGTTACTGTTACTGTTACCCTGAGCGTTACTGTTACCCTGAGCGTTACTGTTACCCTGAGCGTTACTGTTACCCTGAGCGTTACTGTTACCCTGAGCATTACTGTTACTGTTACCCTGAGTGTTACTGTTACCCTGAGTGTTACTGTTACCCTGAGTGTTACTGTTACCCTGAGTGTTACTGTTACCCTGAGTGTTACTGTTACCCTGAGCGTTACTGTTACCCTGAGTGTTACTGTTACTGTTACCCTGAGTGTTACTGTTACTGTTACCCTGAGCGTTACTGTTACCCTGAGCGTTACTGTTACCCTGAGCGTTACTGTTACCGTGAGTGTTACTGTTACCCTGAGCGTTACTGTTACTGTTACCCTGAGTGTTACTGTTACCCTGAGTGTTACTGTTACCCTGAGTGTTACTGTTACCCTGAGCGTTACTGTTACCCTGAGCGTTACTGTTACCGTGAGCGTTACTGTTACCCTGAGCGTTACTGTTACCCTGAGCGTTACTGTTACCCTGAGCGTTACTGTTACCCTGAGCGTTACTGTTACCCTGAGCGTTACTGTTACCCTGAGCGTTACTGTTACCCTGAGCGTTACTGTTACCCTGAGTGTTACTGTTACCCTGAGTGTTACTGTTACCCTGAGTGTTACTGTTACCCTGAGTGTTACTGTTACCCTGAGTGTTACTGTTACCCTGAGCGTTACTGTTACCGTGTGTGTTACTGTTACTGTTACCCTGAGTGTTACTGTTACCCTGAGTGTTACTGTTACCCTGAGTGTTACTGTTACTGTTACCCTGAGTGTTACTGTTACCCTGAGTGTTACTGTTACCCTGAGCGTTACTGTTACCCTGAGCGTTACTGTTACTGTTACCCTGAGTGTTACTGTTACCCTGAGTGTTACTGTTACCGTGAGCGTTACTGTTACCGTGAGCATTACTGTTACCGTGAGCATTACTGTTACCGTGAGCATTACTGTTACCGTGAGCATTACTGTTACCGTGAGCATTACTGTTACCGTGAGCATTACTGTTACCGTGAGCATTACTGTTACCGTGAGTGTTACTGTTACTGTTACCCTGAGTGTTACTGTTACCCTGAGTGTTACTGTTACCCTGAGCGTTACTGTTACCCTGAGTGTTACTGTTACCCTGAGTGTTACTGTTACCCTGAGTGTTACTGTTACTGTTACCCTGAGTGTTACTGTTACCGTGAGCGTTACTGTTACCCTGAGCGTTACTGTTACCCTGAGTGTTACTGTTACTGTTACCCTGAGTGTTACTGTTACCCTTAGTGTTACTGTTACCCTGAGTGTTACTGTTACTGTTACCCTGAGTGTTACTGTTACCGTGAGCGTTACTGTTACCGTGAGCGTTACTGTTACCCTGAGTGTTACTGTTACTGTTACCCTGAGTGTTACTGTTACCCTGAGTGTTACTGTTACCCTGAGCGTTACTGTTACCGTGAGTGTTACTGTTACCGTGTGTGTTACTGTTACCGTGAGTGTTCCTGTTACCGTGTGTGTTACTGTTACCGTGAGTGTTCCTGTTACCGTGAGTGTTCCTGTTACCGTGAGTGTTCCTGTTACCGTGAGTGTTCCTGTTACCGTGAGTGTTACTGTTCCTGTTACCCTGAGTGTTCCTGTTACCCTGAGTGTTACTGTTACCCTGAGTGTTACTGTTACCCTGAGTGTTACTGTTACCCTGAGTGTTACTGTTACCCTGAGTGTTACTGTTACCCTGAGCGTTACTGTTACCCTGAGTGTTACTGTTACCCTGAGTGTTACTGTTACCCTGAGCGTTACTGTTACCCTGAGCGTTACTGTTACCCTGAGTGTTACTGTTAGTCTGAGTGTTACTGTTACTGTTACCCTGAGCGTTACTGTTACCCTGAGCGTTACTGTTACCCTGAGCGTTACTGTTACCCTGAGTGTTACTGTTACTGTTACCCTGAGTGTTACTGTTACCCTGAGTGTTACTGTTACCCTGAGTGTTACTGTTACCCTGAGTGTTACTGTTACCCTGAGCGTTACTGTTACCCTGAGCGTTACTGTTACCGTGAGCGTTACTGTTACCCTGAGCGTTACTGTTACCCTGAGCATTACTGTTACTGTTACCCTGAGTGTTACTGTTACCCTGACCGTTACTGTTACCCTGAGCGTTACTGTTACCCTGAGCGTTACTGTTACCCTGAGCGTTACTGTTACCGTGAGCGTTACTGTTACCGTGAGTGTTACTGTTACCGTGAGTGTTACTGTTACCCTGAGTGTTACTGTTACCGTGAGCGTTACTGTTACCGTGAGCGTTACTGTTACCCTGAGTGTTACTGTTACCCTGAGTGTTACTGTTACCCTGAGTGTTACTGTTACCCTGAGTGTTACTGTTACCCTGAGCGTTACTGTTACCCTGAGCGTTACTGTTACCCTGAGCGTTACTGTTACCCTGAGCGTTACTGTTACCCTGAGTGTTACTGTTACCCTGAGTGTTACTGTTACTCTGAGTGTTACTGTTACTGTTACCCTGAGTGTTACTGTTACCCTGAGTGTTACTGTTACCCTGAGTGTTACCCTGAGTGTTACTGTTACCCTGAGTGTTACTGTTACCCTGAGCGTTACTGTTACCGTGTGTGTTACTGTTACTGTTACCCTGAGTGTTACTGTTACCCTGAGTGTTACTGTTACCCTGAGTGTTACTGTTACTGTTACCCTGAGTGTTACTGTTACCCTGAGTGTTACTGTTACCCTGAGTGTTACTGTTACCCTGAGCGTTACTGTTACCCTGAGCGTTACTGTTACTGTTACCCTGAGTGTTACTGTTACCCTGAGTGTTACTGTTACCGTGAGTGTTACTGTTACCGTGAGCGTTACTGTTACCGTGAGCATTACTGTTACCGTGAGCATTACTGTTACCGTGAGCATTACTGTTACCGTGAGCATTACTGTTACCGTGAGCATTACTGTTACCGTGAGTGTTACTGTTACTGTTACCCTGAGTGTTACTGTTACCCTGAGTGTTACTGTTACCCTGAGTGTTACTGTTACCCTGAGCGTTACTGTTACCGTGAGTGTTACTGTTACCGTGAGTGTTACTGTTACCCTGAGCGTTACTGTTACCCTGAGTGTTACTGTTACCCTGAGTGTTACTGTTACCCTGAGTGTTACTGTTACCGTGAGCGTTACTGTTACCGTGAGCGTTACTGTTACCCTGAGTGTTACTGTTACTGTTACCCTGAGTGTTACTGTTACCCTGAGTGTTACTGTTACCCTGAGCGTTACTGTTACCGTGAGTGTTACTGTTACCGTGTGTGTTACTGTTACCGTGAGTGTTCCTGTTACCGTGTGTGTTACTGTTACCGTGAGTGTTCCTGTTACCGTGAGTGTTCCTGTTACCGTGAGTGTTACTGTTCCTGTTACCCTGAGTGTTCCTGTTACCCTGAGTGTTCCTGTTACCCTGAGTGTTACTGTTACCCTGAGTGTTACTGTTACCCTGAGTGTTACTGTTACCCTGAGTGTTACTGTTACCCTGAGTGTTACTGTTACCCTGAGTGTTACTGTTACCCTGAGCGTTACTGTTACCCTGAGTGTTACTGTTACCGTGAGTGTTACTGTTACCGTGAGTGTTACTGTTACCGTGTGTGTGCTAGTGTGTGTGTTCGTGTGTGTGTTCGTGTGTGTGTTACTGCTAGTGTGTGTGTTACTGCTAGTGTGTGTGTTCGTGTGTGTGTTACTGCTAGTGTGTGTGTTAGTGTGTTACTGTGTCCAATGTCCTCCCAAGGACCCCCCAACACCCTATTCAGTCATTTGAAGAACTACAGAGAGGAAACAACCTGCAGAGAGATGAGGATACCTCATTAACACAGTCCTTACAGCAACATGGAGGATACCTCATTAACACAGTCCTTACAGCAACATGGAGGATACCTCATTAACACAGTCCTTACAGCAACACAGAGGAGGATACCTCATTAACACAGTCCTTACAGCAACACAGAGGATACCTCATTAACACAGTCCTTACAGCAACACAGAGGAGGATACCTCATTAACACAGTCCTTACAGCAACACAGAGGAGGATACCTCATTAACACACTCCTTACAGCAACACAGAGGAGGATACCTCATTAACACAGTCCTTACAGCAACACAGAGGAGGATACCTCATTAACACAGTCCTTACAGCAACACAGAGGAGGATACCTCATTAACACACTCCTTACAGCAACACGGAGGATACCTCATTAACACAGTCCTTACAGCAACACAGAGGAGGATACCTCATTAACACAGCCCTTACAGCAACACAGAGGAGGATACCTCATTAACACAGTCCTTACAGCAACACAGAGGAGGATACCTCATTAACACACTCCTTACAGCAACACGGAGGATACCTCATTAACACAGTCCTTACAGCAACACAGAGGAGGATACCTCATTAACACACTCCTTACAGCAACACAGAGGAGGATACCTCATTAACACAGTCCTTACAGCAACACAGAGGAGGATACCTCATTAACACAGTCCTTACAGCAACACAGAGGAGGATACCTCATTAACACAGTCCTTACAGCAACACAGAGGAGGATACCTCATTAACACAGTCCTTACAGCAACACAGAGGAGGATACCTCATTAACACACTCCTTACAGCAACATGGAGGATGTAGAGAGGAGTATACCTCATTAACACAGTCCTTACAGCAACACAGAGGAGTATACCTCATTAACACAGTCCTTACAGCAACATGGGGGATGTAGAGGTCTGTCACAAAGGGGGGAACATTCCAGGAATCTGTCCCTGATACACACGTACCTGGTTCTTGACTTGAGACACCAGGTCCTCTGGGATGTCTCCTAGTGGATAGGCCCGGCCTGCCAGAGAGCAGCTGAGGGAGGAAGGAAATACATTACTGTGTGTCAGAGAGAGAGAGAGAGAGAGAGAGAGAGAGAGAGAGAGAGAGAAGAGAGAGAGAGAGAGAGAGAGAGAGAGAGAGAGAGAGAGAGAGAGAGAGAGAAACAGACAAACAGACAGAGGAGAGAGAGAGAGAGAAACAGACAAACAGACAGAGGAGAGAGAGAGAGAGAGAGAGAGAGAGAGAGAGAGAGAGAGAGAGAGAGAGAGAGAGAGAGAGAGAGAGAGAGAGAGAGAGAGAGAGAGAGAACAGACAGATGAGAGAGAGAAAGAGAGAGGGACAGAGAGAGAGAGAAACAGAGAGGGACAGAGAGAGAGAGAGAGAAACAGACAAACAGAGAGAGAGAGAGAGAAACAGACAAACAGACAGAGGAGAGAGAGAGAGAGAAACAGACAAACAGACAGAGAGGAGAGAGAGAGAGAGAGAAGAGAGAGAGAGAGAGAGAGAGAGATAAGAGAGAGAGAGAGAGAGAGAACCAGATAACAGACAGAGGAGAGAGAGAAACAGAGAGGGACAGAGAGAGAGAGAAACAGAGAGAGAGAGAAACAGAGAGAGAGAGAGAGAGAGAAACAGAGGGACAGAGAGAGAGAGAGAGAAACAGAGAGAGAGAGAGAGAGAAACAGAGAGGGACAGAGAGAGAGAGAGAGAGAGGGACAGAGAGAGAGAGAGAGAGACAGAGAGACAGAGAGACAGAGAGACAGAGAGACAGAGAGACAGAGAGACAGAGAGACAGAGAGAGAGAGAGAGAGAGAGAGAGAGAGAGAGAGAGAGAGAGAGAGAGAGAGAGAGAGAGAGAGAGAGAAACAGACAGAGGAGAGAAGGAGATAAATAGAGAGAGAAAGGATGTATATGTGTGACTGTACCTGATATAAACGAGCAGCTTGTTTCCCATCACCACCTGTTCATCTGTCAGGCAGAGATAGACAAATCTTCTTTCTGAGTTATTTATTTATTAGTTATTAGACATGTTGACATGTTGAAAAACTACAAATCTTCTTTCTGAGTGATTTATTTCTGGAGGGCCTTGCTTTTACTCCCACTAAGATCTCCAGGCTGGTGTTCAATGAATCATGGAATCAGTGCCTACCTGTGAGGGCCCTGCCTTCTCTCAGCGGGGGGCCAATGACCTGGAAGAGTTTCTGAAACACAGGAAGAGAAACCTCAGGGGTCAAGTTCATACATCTCCTTTGATTAAAAACTCCACTCTCTCTGACAGTTTGTCCCTCGGCTGTAGCCGTAGCACTACATCATTTCTTTATCAGGATTCTTTGTGACACCTCGTCTCATATTTCAAAATGATTTTTCCCAGCAGCCTTAGGGCTTCTTTCATTTCTGTTAGATTCCTTTTAGTTTAGGTTGGTTCATCGAACAAATCAAAGCCCCCGTCGCTCCCCAGGGGACTGGTAGATAAAGGTGCTGAGAGAGCCAGATAACCAGAGAGAGGCAGAGAGAACCAGATAACCAGAGAGAGGCAGAGAGAGGCAGAGAGAGGCAGAGAGAGGCAGAGAGAACCAGAGAGAGGCAGAGAGAGGCAGATAACCAGAGAGAGGCAGAGAGAGGCAGAGAGAGGCAGATAACCAGAGAGAGGCAGAGAGAACCAGATAACCAGAGAGAGGCAGAGAGAACCAGATAACCAGAGAGAGGCAGAGAGAGCCAGATAACCAGAGAGAGGCAGAGAGAGGCAGAGAGAACCAGAGAGAGGCAGAGAGAACCAGATAACCAGAGAGAGGCAGAGAGAACCAGATAACCAGAGAGAGGCAGAGAGAACCAGATAACCAGAGAGAGGCAGAGAGAACCAGATAACCAGAGAGAGGCAGAGAGAGCCAGATAACCAGAGAGAGGCAGAGAGAGCCAGATAACCAGAGAGAGGCAGAGAGAACCAGATAACCAGAGAGAGGCAGAGAGAACCAGATAACCAGAGAGAGGCAGAGAGAGGCAGAGAGAACCAGATAACCAGAGAGAGGCAGAGAGAACCAGATAACCAGAGAGAGGCAGAGAGAGGCAGAGAGAGGCAGAGAGAACCAGATAACCAGAGAGAGGCAGAGAGAACCAGATAACCAGAGAGAGGCAGAGAGAACCAGATAACCAGAGAGAGGCAGAGAGAACCAGATAACCAGAGAGGCAGAGAGAACCAGATAACCAGAGAGAGGCAGAGAGAACTAGATAACCAGAGAGAGGCAGAGAGAGGCAGAGAGAACCAGATAACCAGAGAGAGGCAGAGAGAGCCAGATAACCAGAGAGAGGCAGAGAGAGGCAGAGAGAGGCAGAGAGAACCAGATAACCAGAGAGAGGCAGAGAGAACCAGATAACCAGAGAGAGGCAGAGAGAACCAGATAACCAGAGAGAGGCAGAGAGAACCAGATAACCAGAGAGAGGCAGAGAGAGGCAGAGAGAGGCAGAGAGAACTAGATAACCAGAGAGAGGCAGAGAGAACTAGATAACCAGAGAGAGGCAGAGAGAGCCAGATAACCAGATAACCAGAGAGAGGCAGAGAGAACCAGATAACCAGAGAGAGGCAGAGAGAGGCAGGGAGGCAGAGAGAGGCAGAGAGAGCCAGGGAGGCAGAGAGAGGCAGAGAGAGCCAGATAACCAGAGAGAGGCAGAGAGAGCCAGATAACCAGAGAGAGGCAGAGAGAGCCAGAGAGAGGCAGAGAGAGGCAGAGAGAGCCAGATAACCAGAGAGAGGCAGAGAGAGCCAGATAACCAGAGAGAGGCAGAGAGAACCAGATAACCAGAGAGAGGCAGAGAGAGCCAGATAACCAGAGAGAGGCAGAGAGAACCAGAGAGAGGCAGAGAGAGCCAGATAACCAGAGAGAGGCAGAGAGAACCAGATAACCAGAGAGAGGCAGAGAGAGGCAGAGAGAACCAGATAACCAGAGAGAGGCAGAGAGAACCAGATAACCAGAGAGAGGCAGAGAGAACCAGATAACCAGAGAGAGGCAGAGAGAGGCAGAGAGAACCAGAGAGGCAGAGAGAGCCAGATAACCAGAGAGACCCAGATAACCAGAGAGAGGCAGAGAGAACCAGAGAGGACACCTGTAATACATAATGCTCCCCCCTCCCCCCATCAGTCTGCTTTCATCTGTGGGTTCAGAGGAGTAGCTGAACAACACACACTCAGCTTTCATTGGAGACTAGGGTGACAGGGTGAACCTCCATAGGGGTGATTATTAAACAGTCATTAAACAGTATTATAGTACCTCCATAGGCTATAGGGGTGATGTAGTCATTAAACAGTATTATAGTACCTCCATAGGGGTGATGTAGTCATTAAACAGTATTATAGTACCTCCATAGGGGTGATGTAGTCATTAAACAGTATTATAGTACCTCCATAGGGGTGATGTAGTCATTAAACAGTATTATAGTACCTCTATAGGGGTGATGTAGTCATTAAACAGTATTATAGTACCTCCATAGGGGTGATATAGTCATTAAACAGTATTATAGTACCTCCATAGGGGTGATGTAGTCATTAAACAGTATTATAGTACCTCCATAGGGGTGATGTAGTCATTAAACAGTATTATAGTACCTCCATAGGGGTGATGTAGTCATTAAACAGTATTATAGTACCTCCATAGGGGTGATGTAGTCATTAAACAGTATTATAGTACCTCCATAGGGGTGATGTAGTCATTAAACAGTATTATAGTACCTCCATAGGGGTGATGTAGTCATTAAACAGTATTATAGTACCTCCATAGGGGTGATGTAGTCATTAAACAGTATTATAGTACCTCCATAGGGTGATGTAGTCATTAAACAGTATTATAGTACCTCCATAGGGGTGATGTAGTCATTAAACAGTATTATAGTACCTCTATAGGGGTGATGTAGTCATTAAACAGTATTATAGTACCTCCATAGGGGTGATGTAGTCATTAAACAGTATTATAGTACCTCCATAGGGGTGATGTAGTCATTAAACAGTATTATAGTACCTCTATAGGGGTGATGTAGTCATTAAACAGTATTATAGTACCTCCATAGGGGTGATGTAGTCATTAAACAGTATTATAGTACCTCCATAGGGGTGATGTAGTCATTAAACAGTATTATAGTACCTCTATAGGGGTGATGTAGTCATTAAACAGTATTATAGTACCTCCATAGGGGTGATGTAGTCATTAAACAGTATTATAGTACCTCCATAGGGGTGATGTAGTCATTAAACAGTATTATAGTACCTCTATAGGGGTGATGTAGTCATTAAACAGTATTATAGTACCTCCATAGGGGTGATGTAGTCATTAAACAGTATTATAGTACCTCCATAGGGGTGATGTAGTCATTCAACAGTATTATAGTACCTCTATAGGGGTGATGTAGTCATTAAACAGTATTATAGTACCTCCATAGGGGTGATGTAGTCATTAAACAGTATTATAGTACCTCCATAGGGGTGATGTAGTCATTAAACAGTATTATAGTACCTCCATAGAGGTGATGTAGTCATTAAACAGTATTATAGTACCTCTATAGGGGTGATGTAGTCATTAAACAGTATTATAGTACCTCCATAGGGGTGATGTAGTCATTAAACAGTATTATAGTACCTCCATAGGGGTGATGTAGTCATTAAACAGTATTATAGTACCTCCATAGGGGTGATGTAGTCATTCATTCCCCTGTTGAACACGTAGATCATGGCATCATACAGCTGGTTGTCCCAACACATCTGGACTACCTGGATACACAGGGAGAGAACAGGTTACTACCTGAGTCTACAGACTTGACCTGCTGGTGATTGGAACAAGGTTAATGACAGTAGTAAATATCTAGAGGGAAGAGAGGAAACACTGACAGACATCCTCTCTTCTCTTGTCTCCTCCTCCCCTCCTGTCTCTTCTCCCCTCCTGTCTCCTCCCCTCCCCTCCTGTCTCCTCCCCTCCCCTCCCCCTCCTGTCCTCCTCTCCCTCCCCCCATCCTGTCTCCTCCCCCCCTCTCCTGTCTCCTCCTCCTGTCTCCTCTCCTCCCCTCTCCTCCTGTCCTCCCCTCCCCTCTCCCCCCTCTCCTCCTGTCTCCTCCCCTCCTGTCTCCTCCCTCCTGTCTCCTCCCCTCCTGTCTCCTCCCCTCCCGTCTCCTCCCTACCTGTTGTATGTCGAGGCTGGTGATGTCCAGGTGTATCAGACAGTTCTCTACACTGTCCATCATGTTGTTATCCTGTAGGTGGGTCAGCAGGTCTCTCATGACGGGAGCGGTCACACAGCCCAGACGCTCCGACACGATGTAGGGTTCCAAACTCTCCAGGAAGACCCCCCGAGCCACACAGTTCTCCACCAGGCGGGTATATAGCTGGTTAAACAGTAGGTCCCTATAGGACCACAGAGAGAAGAGCATGATCATGGTACCAGTTCTCCACCAGGCGGGTATATAGCTGGTTAAACAGTAGGTCCCTATAGGACCACAGAGAGAAGAGCATGATCATGGTACCAGTTCTCCACCAGGTGGGTATATAGCTGGTTAAACAGTAGGTCCCTATAGGACCACAGAGACCAGTTCTCCACCAGGCGGGTATATAGCTGGTTAAACAGTAGGTCCCTATAGGACCACAGAGAGAAGAGCGTGATCATGGTACCAGTTCTCCACCAGGCGGGTATATAGCTGGTTAAACAGTAGGTCCCTATCGGACCACAGAGAGAAGAGCATGATCATGGTACCAGTTCTCCACCAGGCGGGTATATAGCTGGCTAAACAGAAGGTTAAAACACCAGTCTCAACGTCAACAGTGAAGAGGCGACTTCAGGATGCTGGCCTTCTAGGCAGTGCAGGGTTGTGTATCGGAGGACGCATGACTTTTGCCCGTACGGGAATTGTAGCGATGAGACAAGATAGTAGCTACTAACAATTGGATACCATGAAATTGGGGAGAAAAAGAGGGTAAAATTCAAAAATAAAAATAAAAGATTAAGATGGGCAAAAGAACACAGACATTGGACAGAGGAACTCTGCCTAGAAGGCCAGCATCCCGGAGTCGCCTATTCACTGTTGAAGTTGAGACTGGTGTTTTGCGGGTACTATTTAATGAGGACTTGTGAGGCGTCTGTTTCGACAACTAGACACTAATGTACTTGTCCTCTTGCTCAGTTGTGCACCGGGGCCTCCCACTCCTCTTTCTATTCTGGTTAGGGCCAGTTTGTGCTGTTCTGTGAAGGGAGTAGTACACAGCGTTGTACGAGATCTTCAGTTTCTTGGCAATTTCTCTCATGGAATAGCCTTCATTTCTCAGAACAAGAATAGACTGACAACTTTCAGAAGAAAAGTCTTTGTTTCTGACCATTTCGAGCCTGTAATTGAACCCACAAATGCTGTGGCTCCAGATACTCAACTAGTCTAAAGGCCAGTTTTATTGCTTCTTTAATCAGAACAGAGGGTTTTCTAATTATTAGAGGGTTTTCTAATGATTAATTAGCCTTTTAAAATGATGAACTTGGATTAGCTAACACAACGTTCCCTTGGAACACAGGAGTGATGGTTGCTGATAATGGGCCTCTATAAGCCTATGTAGATATTCCATAAAAATCTGCCGTTTCCAGCTACAATAGTCATTTACAACATTAACAACGTCTACACTGTACTTCTGATCAATTTGATGTTATTTTAAAATGGACCAATATTTAGCTTTTCTTCCAAAAACAAGGACATTTCTACGTGACCCCAAATATTTGAATGGTAGTGTATGTGTTATGGCTTTACACCCCTGCTATATTGTGGATAAAGAGTTTACCGTCGAACAGAACACAGAGGGTGTTCTAGAATGGAAGCCTCTCCAACAAAATCCAGGTAGTAGAATCAGGAATTCCCCAGGGCAGTTGTCTAGGCCCATTACTTTTTCAATCTTCACTAACGACCTGCTTTGAGTAAAGCCAGTGTGTCTATGTTTCCAGATGACTCAACACTATACATGTCAGCTACAACAGCGACTGAAATGACTGCAGCACTTAACAAAGAGTGTGTGGAAAGGAATAAGTTAGTCCTAAATATTTCTAAAACTAAAAGCATTGTAATTGGGACAAAATCATTCACTTAACCCTAAACCTCAACTAAATCTTGTAATAAATCATGTGGAAATTGAGCACGTTGAGGTGACTAAACTGCTTGGAGTAACCCTGGATTGTAAAACTGTCATGGTCAAAACATATTGCTACAAAAGTCTGTCCATAATAAAGTGCTGCTCTTCCTTCTTAACAACACGATCAACAAGGCAGGTCCTACGAGCCCCAGTTTAGTCACATCTGGACTACTGTTCAGTCGTGTGGTCAGGTGCCACAAAGAGGGACTTAGGAAAATTGCAATTGGCTCAGAACAGAGCAGCACAGATGGACACAGACAGCTAATATGAATAATGTGCATGTCAATCTCTCCTGGCTGAAAGTGGAAGAGAGATGGACTTCATCACTACTTGTATTTATGTTGAATGCACAGAGCGGTCTGTCTAAACTACTGGCACACAGCTCGGACACCCATGCATCCCCACAAGACATGCCACCAGAGGTCTCTTCACAGTCCTCAAGTCCAGACTATGGGAGGTGCACAGTACTACATGGAACTCTATTCTACAGTACTACATAGAGCCAAGATTACATGGAACTCTATTCTACAGTACTACATAGAGCCAAGATTACATGGAACTCTATGCCACAGTACTACATAGAGCCATGATTACATGGAACTCTATTCTACAGTACTACATAGAGCCAAGATTACATGGAACTCTATGCCACAGTACTACATAGAGCCATGATTACATGGAACTCTATTCCACAGTACTACATAGAGCCATGATTACATGGAACTCTATTCTACAGTACTACATAGAGCCATGATTACATGGAACTCTATTCTACAGTACTACATAGAGCCATGATTACATGGAACTCTATTCTACTACATAGAGCCAAGATTACATGGAACTCTATTCCACAGTACACATAGAGCCATGATTACATGGAACTCTATTCCACAGTACTACATAGAGCCATGATTACATGGAACTCTATTCCACAGTAATACATAGAGCCATGATTACATGGAACTCTATTCCACAGTAATACATAGAGCCATGATTACATGGAACTCTATTCCACAGTACTACATAGAGCCATGATTACATGGAACTCTATTCCACAGTACTACATAGAGCCATGATTACATGGAACTCTATTCCACAGTAATACATAGAGCCATGATTACATGGAACTCTATTCCACAGTAATACATAGAGCCATGATTACATGGAACTCTATTCCACAGTAATACATAGAGCCATGATTACATGGAACTCTATTCCACAGTAATACATAGAGCCATGATTACATGGAACTCTATTCCACAGTACTACATAGAGCCATGATTACATGGAACTCTATTCCACAGTAATACATAGAGCCATGATTACATGGAACTCTATTCCACAGTAATACATAGAGCCATGATTACATGGAACTCTATTCCACATGATTACATGGAACTCTATAGACTACCATGATTACATGGAACTCTATTCCACAGTACTACATAGAGCCATGATTACATGGAACTCTATTCCACAGTAATACATAGAGCCATGATTACATGCAACTCTATTCCACAGTACTACATAGAGCCATGATTACATGGAACTCTATTCCACAGTACTACATAGAGCCATGATTACATGGAACTCTATTCCACAGTAATACATAGAGCCATGATTACATGGAACTCTATTCCACAGTACTACATAGAGCCATGATTACATGGAACTCTATTCCACATCAGGTAACTGACACAAGCAGTAAAATTAGATAGAAAAAAAACAGACAAAAATACACCTTATGGAACAGCAGGGACTGTGAAGCGACACAAACATAGGCCCAGACACATGCATACACACACACATGGATTTAGTACTGTAGATATTTGGTAGTGGTGGAGTAGGGGCCTGAGGGCACACAGTGTGTTGGGAAATCTGTGAATGTATTGTAATGTTTTTAAAATTGTATTAAAATTGGACCCCAGGAAGAGTAGCTGCTGCCTTGGCAGGAACTAATGGGGATCCATAATGAATACAAATGCTAGGAGGCTCTGAGGCAGGGATGGGACCATAATAGACTGATAATAGAATTCTCTGGAACCGGGACGGGATGGCAGTTCTTAAGTGAAGGAAGGAGCCTTTTAGTCCAGTCCGAGCAGAGTAGCAGCCCCTTCGGCACAGAGATGGACAGAGAAAGGAAGATCTTTCTCTCTCTCTCTCCAAACTAAGGCCGACCACCACAAAGGGTTACGAAAGAACAAACTGAAAGCACGTTCACACAGGAACAAACAGACTGAATGCACGTTCACACAGGAACAGACTGAAAGCACGTTCACACAGGAACAAACAGACTGAAAGCACGTTCACACAGGAACAGACTGAAAGCACGTTCACACAGGAACAAACAGACTGAAAGCACGTTCACACAGGAACAAACAGACTGAAAGCACGTTCACACAGGAACAAACAGACTGAAAGCACGTTCACACAGGAACAAACAGACTGAAAGCACGTTCACACAGGAACAAACAGACTGAAAGCACGTTCACACAGGAACAAACAGACTGAAAGCACGTTCCCACAGGAACAGACTGAAAGCACGTTCCCACAGGAACAAACTGACTGAAAGCACGTTCACACAGGAACAAACTGAAAGCACGTTCACACAGAAACAGACTGACTGAAAGCACGTTCACACAGGAACAAACAAACTGAAAGCACGTTCACACAGGAACAAACAAACTGAAAGCACGTTCACACAGGAACAGACTGACTGAAAGCACGTTCACACAGGAACAAACAGACTGAAAGCACGTTCACACAGGAACAAACAGACTGAAAGCACGTTGCCGCAGGAACAAACAGACTAAAAGCACGTTCACACAGGAACAAACTGAAAGCACGTTCACACAGGAACAAACAGACTGAAAGCACGTTCACACAGGAACAAACAGACTGAAAGCACGTTCACACAGGAACAAACTGAAAGCACGTTGCCGCAGGAACAAACAGACTAAAAGCACGTTCACACAGGAACAAACTGAAAGCACGTTCACACAGGAACAAACAGACTGAAAGCACGTTCACACAGGAACAAACAGACTGAAAGCACGTTCACACAGGAACAAACAGACTGAAAGCACGTTCACACAGGAACAAACAGACTGAAAGCACGTTCACACAGGAACAAACAGACTGAAAGCACGTTCACACAGGAACAAACAGACTGAAAGCACGTTCACACAGGAACAAACAGACTGAAAGCACGTTCACACAGGAACAAACAGACTGAAAGCACGTTCACACAGGAACAAACAGACTGAAAGCACGTTCACACAGGAACAAACAGACTGAAAGCACGTTCACACAGGAACAAACTGAAAGCACGTTCACACAGGAACAAACAGACTGAAAGCACGTTCACACAGGAACAAACAGACTGAAAGCACGTTCACACAGGAACAAACTGAAAGCACGTTGCCGCAGGAACAAACAGACTAAAAGCACGTTCACACAGGAACAAACTGAAAGCACGTTCACACAGGAACAAACAGACTGAAAGCACGTTCACACAGGAACAAACAGACTGAAAGCACGTTCACACAGGAACAAACAGACTGAAAGCACGTTCACACAGGAACAAACAGACTGAAAGCACGTTCACACAGGAACAAACAGACTGAAAGCACGTTCACACAGGAACAAACAGACTGAAAGCACGTTCACACAGGAACAAACAGACTGAAAGCACGTTCACACAGGAACAAACAGACTGAAAGCACGTTCACACAGGAACAAACAGACTGAAAGCACGTTCACACAGGAACAAACAGACTGAAAGCACGTTCACACAGGAACAAACAGACTGAAAGCACGTTCACACAGGAACAAACAGACTGAAAGCACGTTCACACAGGAACAAACAGACTGAAAGCACGTTCACACAGGAACAAACAGACTGAAAGCACGTTCACACAGGAACAAACAGACTGAAAGCACGTTCACACAGGAACAAACAGACTGAAAGCAAGTTCCCACAGGAACAGACTGAAAGCACGTTCACACAGGAATAAACAGACTGAAAGCACGTTCACACAGGAACAAACTGACTGAAAGCACGTTTACACAGGAACAAACTGAAAGCACGTTCACACAGGAACAAACTGACTGAAAGCAAGTTCCCACAGGAACAGACTGAAAGCACGTTCACACAGGAACAAACTGACTGAAAGCACGTTCACACAGGAACAAACTGACTGAAAGCACGTTCACACAGGAACAAACTGACTGAAAGCACGTTCACACAGGAACAAACAAACTGAAAGCACGTTCACACAGGAACAAACAAACTGAAAGCACGTTCACACAGGAACAAACAGACTGAAAGCACGTTCACACAGGAACAAACAGACTGAAAGCACGTTCACACAGGAACAAACAGACTGAAAGCACGTTCACACAGGAACAAACAGACTGGAAGCACGTTCACACAGGAACAAACAGACTGAAAGCACGTTCACACAGGAACAAACAGACTGAAAGCACGTTCCCACAGGAACAAACAGACTGAAAGCACGTTCCCACAGGAACAGACTGAAAGCACGTTCCCACAGGAACAAACTGACTGAAAGCACGTTCACACAGGAACAAACTGAAAGCACGTTCACACAGGAACAGACTGACTGAAAGCACGTTCACACAGGAACAAACAAACTGAAAGCACGTTCACACAGGAACAAACAAACTGAAAGCACGTTCACACAGGAACAGACTGACTGAAAGCACGTTCACACAGGAACAAACAGACTGAAAGCACTTTCACACAGGAACAAACTGAAAGCACGTTCACACAGGAACAAACAGACTGAAAGCACGTTCACACAGGAACAAACAGACTGAAAGCACGTTCACACAGGAACAAACAGACTGAAAGCACGTTCACACAGGAACAAACAGACTGAAAGCACGTTCACACAGGAACAAACAGACTGAAAGCACGTTCACACAGGAACAAACAGACTGAAAGCACGTTCACACAGGAACAAACAGACTGAAAGCACGTTCACACAGGAACAAACAGACTGAAAGCACGTTCACACAGGAATAAACAGACTGAAAGCACGTTCACACAGGAACAAACAGACTGAAAGCACGTTCACACAGGAACAAACAGACTGAAAGCACGTTCACACAGGAACAAACAGACTGAAAGCAAGTTCCCACAGGAACAGACTGAAAGCACGTTCACACAGGAACAAACTGACTGAAAGCACGTTTACACAGGAACAAACTGAAAGCACGTTCACACAGAAACAGACTGAAAGCACGTTCACACAGGAACAAACAAACTGAAAGCACGTTCACACAGGAACAAACAAACTGAAAGCACGTTCACACAGGAACAAACTGAAAGCACGTTCACACAGGAACAAACAGACTGAAAGCACGTTCACACAGGAACAAACAAACTGAAAGCACGTTCACACAGGAACAAACAAACTGAAAGCACGTTCACACAGGAACAAACTGAAAGCACGTTCACACAGGAACAAACAAACTGAAAGCACGTTCACACAGGAACAAACTGAAAGCACGTTCACACAGGAACAAACAGACTGAAAGCACGTTCACACAGGAACAAACAAACTGAAAGCACGTTCACACAGGAACAAACAAACTGAAAGCACGTTCACACAGGAACAAACTGAAAGCACGTTCACACAGGAACAAACAGACTGAAAGCACGTTCACACAGGAACAAACTGAAAGCACGTTGCCGCAGGAACAAACAGACTAAAAGCACGTTCACACAGGAACAAACTGAAAGCACGTTCACACAGGAACAAACAGACTGAAAGCACGTTCACACAGGAACAAACAGACTGAAAGCACTTTCACACAGGAACAAACAGACTGAAAGCACGTTCACACAGGAACAAACAGACTGAAAGCACGTTCACACAGGAACAAACAGACTGAAAGCACGTTCACACAGGAATAAACAGACTGAAAGCACGTTCACACAGGAACAAACAGACTGAAAGCACGTTCACACAGGAACAAACAGACTGAAAGCACGTTCACACAGGAATAAACAGACTGAAAGCACGTTCACACAGGAACAAACTGACTGAAAGCACGTTCACACAGGAACAAACAGACTGAAAGCACGTTCACACAGGAACAAACAGACTGAAAGCACGTTCACACAGGAACAAACTGACTGAAAGCACGTTCCCACAGCGGATTGACTCCCTTAGTTTATCGTTTGTTTGTCATTTTTAATGCAGTTAGTTTTATATGCGCTGAGTGATCTTTATTTTGTTTGACTGGGGTTCTCTTCAAGGGACAAAGCGTGCATTAAAGGGATATTTCAAAATTATTCCGCTTTATATTCATCAGCTCTCCAGCACCACCCCAACATCAACATATGTGAAAATGCCTAGTTTCTATGTTTGGTAGTAAAACAACCAATTAGTAGGAAATGCCTAATCCAAATTGGTTAAAATCACATGATGCACACCGATGATGTCATTGGAAACACTCATCTTTCTCCATTTTTTTTAAATACAAAGCGGAATAATTTTGAAATATCCCTTTATTTCACGCTTTGTCCCTTGAAGAGAAACCCAGTCAAACAAAATAAGGATCACTCAGCGCATATGAAACTAACTGCATTAAGAATGACCCCTGGTGCCAGGAGATATCTCAGTTTGTTCTTTCATAACCTTTTGTGGAGGTCAGCCTTCCTTTTGAGAGAGAGATGACAATTTGTATTTTTTTTTTTTTATTGAACCTTTATTTAACTAGGCAAGTCAGTTTAGAATAAATTCTTATTTACAATGACGGCCTACCCCGGCCAAACCCGGACGACACTGGGCCAATTACGCGCCGCCCTATGGGACTCCCAATCACAGCCGGTTGTGATATAGCCTGGAATCGAACCAGGGTCTGTAGTGATGCCTCTTGCAATGAGATGCAGTGCCTTGGACCTCTGCGCCACTCGGGAGCCCAAAGAGATAAAGAAAGATCTTCCTTTCTCTGTCCATCTCTGTGCCGAAGGGGCTGCTACTCTGCTCTGACTGGACTAAAAGGCTCCTTCCTTCCTTCACTTAAGAACTGCGGATGATATGAAGTTTAAAAAAAATGTGAATTGTCCCTTTAATGAATAAGCTAGCAGAGTGCTGGGAATAGGCAACGCGAGGGCCATTAGACGTGATGTGTGTCTGTGTCTGTGTGTGCCTGTGTCTGTGTGTGCCTGTGTCTGTGTCTGTGTGTGCCTGTGTGTGCGTGTGTCTGTGTGTGCGTGTGTGTGTGTGTGTGTCTTACGTCCTCTGCAGCTGCAGACAGTAATCTACCATGACAGGCACCATGTCCTACGGACAGAGAGAAAGAGAGGGATGGAGGGATGAAGGGAGGATGGAGAGAGCGAGAAAAAGAGAGAGATTAGCTACTCAACCCAGGCAGCCTAAGCACAAGGACAAGCCTTAAAGGCGAATGAAAGACAGGTTTCAAGGTCCCGAGCGTTGTCAAACTGAACCGTGGGACGGATTAACGCGTGTATCGTGAGGTGTGTGCGGTGTGTGTGTGTATAGGGTGTGTGTGTATCGGGGGTATGTGTGTGTGTATAGGGTGTGTGTGTATCGGGGGTATGTGTGTGTGTATAGGTGTGTGTGTATCGGGGGTATGTGTGTGTGTATAGGGTGTGTGTGTGTATCGGGGTATGTGTGTGTGTGTGTGTATCGGGGTATGTGTGTGTGTATAGGGTGTGTGTGTATCGGGGTATGTGTGTGTGTGTATAGGGTGTGTGTGTATCGGGGGTATGTGTGTGCGTATAGGGTGTGTGTGTGTGTGCGTGTGTATCGGGGTTGTGTGCGTGCGTGTGTATCGGGGTGTGTGCGTGCGTGCGTATCGGGGGTGTGTGTGTGTGTATAGGGTGTGTGTGTATCGGGGGTATGTGTGTGTGTATAGGGTGTGTGTGTATCGGGGTATGTGTG
>NW_025745368.1:437500-455000 GCF_021184085.1 Oncorhynchus gorbuscha | reverse complement strand
GAGACAGGTCCATTAAATCTCCCTCAGAGAGACAGGTCCATTAAATCCCCCTCAGAGAGACAGATCCATTAAACCCCCCTCAGAAAGACAGATCCATTAAACCCCCCTCAGAGACACACAGGTAGAATGATATAATCGATAACCTTTAGTTTTAGACTGGTATGGTGGCAAGTCAGAGACAAACTTACCTCCCTCCAGTTCCTCAGAGTCAGGATGTGGGCTGACTGGAAGAGAGAAGGACTCAATTAGACAACGCTTGTGTTTCTACTTCAACTGCACACACACACACAGAGACACAGACACCACACACACACACACACACACAGACACACAGACACACAGACACCACACACACACACAGACACCACACACACACACAGACACACAGAGACACACACACACACACACTTACCTTGGTCCCCAGTATCACCATCTGTCCTGCGTAGCTGCAGACAGACTGATAGCAGGCCTTCTCTCCTACTAGGGCCTAAAACACAACACTGTTAGTCTGGAGAGCAGAGGTCAAAGGCCAGGACACTGTTATTCAGAGTGAAAATCAACCATGACTGCTATTTCTCAATAATACTTTTAGATACAAATGTGGCAAACATATGCCAAGAATCCTGAACAAGACCTTCGTACGGATTCAATGATTATTTCAGGAAGATCCGAAGCGTCATGGTTATGTTGACTCTGAATGACTCCACGTAGTTATGGGAGACAGGTGGGAGGGAATCACTGGTGACCCCCCTGCTCCTTGATTGAACAGCTTCAGTCCCCCTGAAGAGACGCTCTCCTCTCTGGCTGCTTCTGATCCAGTGACGAGGACGTTGGTCCTGTGTGATTGGACAGAGCCAGCTGCTCTACAACAGGTAGACTGGTGATTAAAAGGTTTCATTCCAGGTAATGGTTTGTAACCTTCCCAGCTGGTTTCAACAGTTTGGTGTTTAGTAGTTGAGGTAACGGAGACTGATTCTTCAGGGGGATAAATTATCTTGTGCAACCTTTTCCCACTAGCCAGCCTAGTCCTGTACTGTCTGACCCTGCTCCCTAACCCTTAACCTTTGACCCATAAAACTTACCTGACACCCTCTACTACCACTGACCTCTAACCCCTCACCTGTGACATTTGCCAATGCCAGGTGAAGCCTTCCCCTCTACAGCTACTGACCTATGACCCCTTTTCCATGCCCCATCACCCCTACCACTTCCCTACCATTACTTCTCAACCCTAACTATCTATCCTACCCACCGCAACTTCTCTACCGTCACCTCTGACATCTGACCCTGACCCCTGACCCTCACCAGTGCCTGGCTGACGTTTCCCCCCGTTGCCAGCGATTTAAAATGGCTGCTGTTGTAGACCAGCTGCACCTCAGCCACGTCCAAGCTCTCCAGCTCCTCCTGACTGGGTCGGTCCACCACACGCAGCTTCTCCCCACTGTCCATCACCACCAGGGTACGACTGTTGATCCACTGTGGAGAGGGAGGGGAAACACAATAGGTGAGTGGGTGTGAAAGAGCAAGAGAGACACAGAGAGAGAGAGAGACAAAGGGAGGCAGGGGGTGAAGGAGAGGGATAATAACAGAGAGGCAGGGGGTGAAGGAGATGGATAATAGAGAGGCAGGGGGTGAAGGAGAGGGATAATAACAGAGAGGCAGGGGGTGAAGGAGGGGGATAATAACAGAGAGGCAGGGGGTGAAGGAGAGGGATAATAACAGAGAGGCAGGGGGTGAAGGAGAGGGATAATAACAGAGAGGCAGGGGGTGAAGGAGAGGGATAATAACAGAGAGGCAGGGGGTGAAGGAGAGGGATAATAACAGAGAGGCAGGGGGTGAAGGAGAGGGATAATAACAGAGAGGCAGGGGGTGAAGGAGAGGGATAATAACAGAGAGGCAGGGGGTGAAGGAGAGGGATAATAACAGAGAGGCAAGGGGTGAAGGAGAGGGATAATAACAGAGAGGCAGGGGGTGAAGGAGAGGGATAATAACAGAGAGGCAGGGGGTGAAGGAGAGGGATAATAACAGAGAGGCAGGGGGTGAAGGAGAGGGATAATAACAGAGAGGCAGGGGGTGAAGGAGAGGGATAATAACAGAGAGGCAAGGGGTGAAGGAGAGGGATAATAACAGAGAGGCAGGGGGTGAAGGAGAGGGATAATAACAGAGAGGCAGGGGGTGAAGGAGAGGGATAATAACAGAGAGGCAGGGGGTGAAGGAGAGGGATAATAACAGAGAGGCAGGGGGTGAAGGAGAGGGATAATAACAGAGAGGCAGGGGGTGAAGGAGAGGGATAATAACAGAGAGGCAGGGGGTGAAGGAGAGGGATAATAACAGAGAGGCAGAGCCAGAAAGCGCGACAGAACAAGGCGACAGAGAGAGACCTTGGCTGTGTTCAAAACTGTGACGTATCATGAGTAAATTGTGACTGTCTTGACATATAATACTGAGTAGTTATTTATAATGTAAGGTTCTTTGTAGATCAGTCAGTCTTGACTAAAAATGTCAAAATCAGCTGCGACGTCAAACACGGCCATTCAGTAAGGATATACGAGGAAGGAACGGAGAAGAGCAGAGGTTTAAACAAAGAAGAGATGTGGCCTGTATAGAAAGACGGATCCTGAAGTGACATCATGTGGCACTTACATTCAGACTGATGATGTCACAGTTCAGCTGCAGATGTCTTTGCTTGATGACATGGATGGTTCCGGTCTCATCCTTCTTCACCTGGACACAAACAGTCAGTCAGTCAACAGGACAGTAGGTTTACAACAACAACAAAAAAAAATCTATTGTTATTGTTTACTAAACAAGGAATAATGGTAACCAGGAAGTAAACAGGAAGTGAGGTGTTACCAGCAGGAAGTGTACGGTGTCTCCTCTGCAGAATGCCAGGACGGGGTTGACCACCTTCTGAACGGGGACAAACTGCCAGGCCAGCTGGGGAACACTGGTTGGGTCCGTCTGCAACATCAACAACAATAGACAGGTCTTATTCATCAGTGTCCCAAATGGCACCCTATTCCCTATATAGTGCACTACTGTAGACCAGGGTGCCATTTCTAGCCGTTCCAATACGACAGCCAATCCACGGTGACTACTGTGGTGTATAAAACGGTTGCCAGGGTGTAGAGTGTATCAGCGAGGTGGGTGCTACAGACTGGTGGAGGATGAGGTGAATAACCCTCATACGAAGAACCTAAACAAATGCCCAGGGGTTTGTTGGAACAAAAGGGTTCTCCAACAATGTCCTCCAGCCTTTACAAAATCAGCGTCCTTTATATTCTCTCTGCCTGCTGTATGTGAACAAAACCTTATTACTGGCACTACCACAGTGAAGACTGATGCACTTTAATCAGTTCAGCAAATAGCTGAATCTTTAAACAATGAATAGAAATTACAGGGCCTTTCTCCTGCTCTGTTCCTAGCCAGGCAGCGCCTATTGTGCCCCCCCAAGCCTCCAATCTCCTGTTATGTCCCTAGCCAGGCAGCGTCTATAGTGCCCCCCCAGCCTCCAATCTCCTGCTCTGTTCCTAGCCAGGCAGCGTCTATAGTAACCCCCCCCCCCCCCAGCCTCCAATCTCCTGTTCCGTTCCTAGCAGTAGCTAGACATGTTATGATTGTGACATTCAATAAAGGCTTAGAGATGAGTTTATAAAAACATTATGGGTCTTTAGCGCCGTTCTATAGTGAGGCAAAAGCCCATTAGAGCAAGCGACAGGGAAGAGGTCACAGAGAGGGTGGGAAGGAGAGCGGGAGAGGGAGAAGAGAGGTCAGAGAAGGATACCTAGAGAGAGGAAGGAGAGCGGGAGAGGGAGAAGAGAGGTCAGAGAAGGATAACGAGAGAGAGGAAGAGTTGTGAGGGAGAAGAGGTCAGAGAAGGATAACGAGAGAGAGAGAGAGGAAGAGTTGTGAGGGAGAAGAGGTCAGAGAAGGATAACTAGAGAGAGGAAGGAGAGCGGGAGAGGGAGAAGAGAGGTCAGAGAAGGATAACGAGAGAGAGGGGAAGAGTTGTGAGGGAGAAGAGGTCAGAGAAGGATAACTAGAGAGAGGAAGGAGAGCGGGAGAGGGAGAAGAGGTCAGAGAAGGATAACTAGAGAGAGGAAGGAGAGCGGGAGAGGGAGAAGAGAGGTCAGAGAAGGATAACGAGAGAGAGAGGAAGAGTTGTGAGGGAGAAGAGAGGTCAGAGAAGGATAACGAGAGAGAGAGGAAGAGTTGTGAGGGAGAAGAGAGGTCAGAGAAGGATAACGAGAGAGAGAGGGAGGGTTGAGGGAGAAGAGAGGTCAGAGAAGGATAACGAGAGAGAGAGGAAGAGTTGTGAGGGAGAAGAGAGGTCAGAGAAGGATAACGAGAGAGAGAGAGAGGAAGAGTTGTGAGGGAGAAGAGAGGTCAGAGAAGGATAACGAGAGAGAGAGGAGGAGTTGTGAGGGAGAAGAGTGGTCAGAGAAGGATAACGAGAGAGAGAGGAAGAGTTGAGGGAGAAGAGAGGTCAGAGAAGGATAACGAGAGAGAGAGGAAGAGTTGTGAGGGAGAAGAGAGGTCAGAGAAGGATAACGAGAGAGAGAGGAAGAGTTGTGAGGGAGAAGAGAGGTCAGAGAAGGATAACGAGAGAGAGAGGAAGAGTTGTGAGGGAGAAGAGAGGTCAGAGAAGGATAACGAGAGAGAGAGGAAGAGTTGTGAGGGAGAAGAGAGGTCAGAGAAGGATAACGAGAGAGAGAGGAAGAGTTGTGAGGGAGAAGAGAGGTCAGAGAAGGATAACGAGAGAGAGAGAGGGAGGGTTGTGAGGGAGAAGAGAGGTCAGAGAAGGATAACGAGAGAGAGGGAGGGTTGTGAGGGAGAGGGAGAAGAGAAGGATAACGAGAGAGAGAGGGAGGGTTGTGAGGGAGAGGGAGAAGAGAAGGATAATGAGAGAGAGAGGAAGGGTTGTGAGGGAGAGGGAGAAGAGAAGGATAACGAGAGAGAGAGGAAGGGTTGTGAGGGAGAGGGAGAAGAGAAGGATAACGAGAGAGAGGAGGGTTGTGAGGGAGAAGAGAGGTCAGAGAAGGATAACGAGAGAGAGGGGAGGGTTGTGAGGAGAAGAGGTCAGAGAAGGATAACGAGAGAGAGAGGGAGGGTTGTGAGGGAGAAGAGAGGTCAGAGAAGGATAACGAGAGAGAGAGGGAGGGTTGTGAGGGAGAAGAGAGGTCAGAGAAGGATAACGAGAGAGAGAGGGAGGGTTGTGAGGGAGAAGAGAGGTCAGAGAAGGATAACGAGTGAGAGGAGGGTTGTGAGGGAGAGGGAGAAGAGAAGGATAACGAGAAAGAGAGGGAGGGTTGTGAGGGAGAAGAGAGGCCAGAGAAGGATAACGAGAGAGAGAGGGAGGGTTGTGAGGGAGAAGAGAGGGAGGGTTGTGAGGGAGAAGAGAGGTCAGAGAAGGATAACGAGAGAGAGAGGGAGGGTTGTGAGGGAGAGGGAGAAGAGAAGGATAACGAGAGAGAGAGGGAGGGTTGTGAGGGAGAAGAGAGGGAGGGTTGTGAGGGAGAAGAGAGGTCAGAGAAGGATAACGAGAGAGAGAGGGAGGGTTGTGAGGGAGAAGAGAGGTCAGGGAAGGATAACGAGAGAGAGATGGAGGGTTGTGAGGGAGAGGGAGAAGAGAAGGATAACGAGAGAGAGAGGGAGGGTTGTGAGGGAGAAGAGAGGTCAGGGAAGGATAACGAGAGAGAGATGGAGGGTTGTGAGGGAGAGGGAGAAGAGAAGGATAACGAGAGAGAGAGGGAGGGTTGTGAGGGAGAAGAGGGGATAACGAGAGAGAGAGAGGGAGGGTTGTGAGGGAGAAGAGAGGTCAGAGAAGGATAACGAGAGAGAGAGGGAGGGTTGTGAGGGAGAGGGAGAAGGATAACGAGAGAGAGAGGGAGGGTTGTGAGGGAGAAGAGGGGATAACGAGAGAGAGAGAGGGAGGGTTGTGAGGGAGAGGGGGAAAGACCCAGATGAGAGAAGAGGTACCTTGCCATAGGGAAATGTCATCCACACTTTGAGAGAAGGTTTCAGTCCGATCACTAGAATCTGAAAGGAACAAGCTCGTGTTGGATTGAAAACAGACAAATATTGTCAGTGGAATTGAAGAATAGAACAAAAATAACAATAACAATGTTAACTGTAGAGTGTCAATGTAGTGTGGAGTGTATAGGGTGTAGTGTGTAGTGTATAGTGTGTAGGGTGAAGTGTGTAGGGTATAGTGTGTAGGGTATATTGTGTAGGGTATATTGTGTAGGGTATATTGTGTAGGGTATATTGTGTAGGGTATATTGTGTAGGGTATATTGTGTAGGGTGTAGTGTGTAGGGTGTAGTGTGTAGGGTGTAGGGTGTAGGGTGTAGGGTGTAGGGTGTAGTGTGTAATGTGTAGGGTATAGTGTGTAGGGTATAGTGTGTAGGGTATAGTGTGTAGGGTATAGTGTGTAGTGTGTAGGGTGTAGTGTGTAGGGTGTAGTGTGTAGTGTGTAGGGTATAGGGTATAGGATGTAGTGTGTAGGGTGTAGTGTGTAGGGTGTAGTGTGTAGGGTGTAGTGTGTAGGGTGTAGGGTGTAGGGTGTAGTGTGTAGGGTGTAGTGTGTAGTGTGTAGTGTGTAGGGTGTAGTGTGTAGTGTATAGGATGTAGTGTGTAGGGTGTAGTGTGTAGGATATAGTGTGTAGTGTATAGTGTGTAGGGTATAGTGTGTAGGGTATAGTGTGTAGGGTATGGTGTAGTGAATAGGGTGTAGTGTGTAAGGTGTAGTGTGTAGTGTGTAGGGTGTAGGGTGTAGTGTGTAGGGTGTAGTGTGTAGGGTGTAGTGTGTAGGGTGTAGTGTGTAGGGTGTAGGGTGTAGGGTGTAGTGTGTAGTGTGTAGGGTGTAGGGTGTAGTGTGTAGGGTGTAGTGTAGGGTGTAGGGTATAGTGTGTAGTGTGTAGTGTATAGTGTAGGGTGTAGGGTGTAGGGTGTAGGGTGTAGTGTGTAGTGTGTAGTGTGTAGTGTGTAGGATTCAGCTGCAGGGCTGTTAATTCTTTAGCAGATGGTCAGGGGTCCAGAACATAATTACAGATCATTTGTAGACTGCAAATTGACTGCAAGAAGCCCAAACAGATATAACATGACTTAAACATCATCATTCAAACCTTGCTTACATTTTTAATATGATCACGTACACTCTGTGACCAGTTTATTAGGTAACCTATCTAGTACTGGGTCAGACCCCCCCCCCCTCCCTTTAACTCCAGAACAGCCTAACGCGTGGCAGGAATAGGGACCCTAACGCGTGGCAGGAATAGGGACCCTAACGCGTGGCAGGAATAGGGACCCTAACGCGTGGCAGGAATAGGGACCCTAACGCGTGGCAGGAATAGGGACCCTAACGCGTGGCAGGAATAGGGACCCTAACGCGTGGCAGGAATAGTGGTTAGAGTGTAGAGGCGGCAGGGTAGCCTAGTGGTTAGAGTGTAGAGGCGGCAGGGTAGCCTAGTGGTTAGAGCGTTGGACTAGTAACCGGAAGGTTGCAAGTTCGAATCCCCGAGCTGACATGGTACAAATCTGCCGTTCTGCCCCTGAACAGGCAGTTAACCCACTGTTCCTCGGCCGTCATTGAAAATAAGAATTTGTTCTAAACTGACTTGCCTTGTTAAATCAAATAAAATAAATAAAAACACTAGAGTTTGTCGTGCGTGAAAAGCCCAGTCAGTTTCTGACATCCTGGAACCGATGATCTCACCACGTCGCTTCGGTTGTTTAGACCATTCTAACGTTCAATTAAACAGTGCCTTGATGCCTGCTTTATATAGCAAGCCATATGACTCACTGTCTGTAGGAGCAAACCATTTTGGTGAACAGGGGGGTGTACCTAATAAACTGACCACTCAGTGTATCCCTCTCTCTATTATGCGTGGGAATACTAGGGAACATATTTCCAAAATTAAAATCATTTGGAACTGATTTGCTGGTGATTTTTTTTGTTGTTCAACAATAAAATATTTTAATAAAAATAAGTTGTTTTTTTTGACCAGAAAACAAGGGGGGTCAAATAATTGTCGCCAGTTGGGTAAACCTGGTACAGGGTTTACCTTAGTAAGAGAGGCCATGGCCAGGAGAGAGTACTGTGTGATGGGGTGATCCTTCAGGTCCGGGGCGGTAAGGAGAGGCTCCACATTACACACCTCTCCCTTAGAGCCACTGAACAGACAACGAGACTCACATGTACGCATCCCCATCAACCTCCTAGACGCAGAGAAAGAGAGAGAGAGAGAGGAGGGGGGAAAGAGAGAGAGGAGGAGGGAGAGAAAGAGAGGGAGGAGAGCGAGCGAGAGACATTGAGAGCGAGAGAGAGAGCGAGAGAGAGAGAAACAGAGAGGAGGGGGAAAGGGGTGGAGAAGAGAGAGAGACAGAGAGAGAGGAGGGAGGGGGAGAGGAGGGAGGGGGAGAGGAGGGAAGGGGAGAGAGAAGAGGGAGGAGGGGGAGAGAAGAGCGAGGAGGAGGGGAGAGAGAGAAGAGCGAGGAGGGGGAGAGAGAGAAGAGCGAGGAGGGGGAGAGAGAAGAGCGAGGAGGGGGAGAGAGAAGAGCGAGGAGGGGAGAGAGAGAAGAGCGAGGAGGGGGAGAGAGAAGAGCGAGGAGGGGAGAGAGAGAAGAGCGAGGAGGGGAGAGAGAGAAGAGCGAGGAGGGGAGAGAGAGAAGAGCGAGGAGGGGAGAGAGAGAAGAGCGAGGAGGGGAGAGAGAGAAGAGCGAGGAGGGGGAGAGAGAAAGAGCGAGGAGGGGAGAGAGAAGAGGAGGGGAGAGAGAAGAGCGAGGAGGGGAGAGAGAAGAGCGAGGAGGGGGAGAGAGAAGAGCGAGGAGGGGAGAGAGAGAAGAGCGAGGAGGGGAGAGAGAGAAGAGCGAGGAGGGGAGAGAGAAGAGCGAGGAGGGGAGAGAGAAGAGCGAGGAGGGGAGAGAGAAGAGCGAGGAGGGGAGAGAGAAGAGCAAGGAGGGGAGAGAGAACAAAACAACTAAAGATATAAAAAAACAAGCTCCTCACAGACTAACAAAATAAACAGAACTCCAGTCCCAAAGTAGGACTGTGGTTCATTAGAACAATATTGAATATCCTATTTCCCCTAAAGCCCTCACATTCTGACATACACACACGCCGTACAGAACAGAGTGGATGAGTCCCAAATCGCACCCTATGGGCCCTGGTCAGATGTAGTGCACTTTATAGGGAGCCATTTGGGACACACAGCCTTAGAGAAGCCAGAAAACCAAAAAAGTACTTCTTCCCCCATTTCCATTCATCTGACCTGAATAAGAGAGACGGCTTTGTATAATAATGTCAAACAGAGCAGGGGTCATTCTGTCTCACTGTAATACCTCATTACACACACACACATATACACACACACACACACACTCCCTGTCTCGCTGTAATACCTCATTACCACACACACATATACACACACACACACACACACTCCCTGTCTCGCTGTAATACCTCATTACACACACACACATATACACACACACACACTCCCTGTCTCGCTGTAATACCTCATTACACACACACACATATACACACACACACACACACACACATATACACACACACACACACTCCCTGTCTCGCTGTAATACCTCATTACACACACACACATATACACACACTCCCTGTCTCGCTGTAATACCTCATTACACACACACACACATACACACACTCCCTGTCTCACTGTAATACCTCATTAAAATAATGTACTGTTAGACTGTGGTTAAAGACAGTGACAGGGGTGCATGAATGTATAGGAAGACCATGTGAGGGTCCTAAATAAACCAACTACAGAGCCTTCAGAAAGTCTTCACACCCCTCGACTTCCTACCACATCCTGTTGTGTTACAGCCTGAATTTAAAATGGACTACATTTACATGTTTGTCACAATACCACATAATGTCAAAGTGGATTTTTATTTTTTATTATTCTTTTTACTAATGAATTTAACATGAAAAGCTGAAATGTTTGGAGTCAACAAGTAATCAACCCCTTTGTTATTGCAAGCCGAAATAAGTACTGGAGTAAAAATGTGCACCAACAAGTCCCATAAGTTGCAATCGTAGTGTGTACCTCATCTCTGTACCCATACTCATACAATTATCTGTAAGGTCCCTTCAGTCGAGCAAAGAATTTCAAACACAGATTCAACCACAAAGACCAGGGAGGTTTTCCAATGCCTCGCAAAGAAGAGCACCTATTGGTAGATGGGTGAAACAAATAAGACATTAAATATTCCTTTCAGCATGGTGAAGTTAATAATTACAATATGGATGGTGTCACTACAAAGATACAGGCATCCTTTCTAACTCAGTTGCTGGAGAGGAAGGAAACTGCTCAGGGATTTCACCATGAGGCCAATGGTGACTTTAAAACGGTTACAGAGGTTAATGGCTGTGTTAGGAGAAAACTGAGGATGGGTCAACAACATCGTAGTTACTCCACAATAATAACCTAATTGAGTGAAAAGGAAGCCTGTACAGAATACAAATATTACAAAACATGCATCCTGTTTGAAACAAGGCACTAAAGTAATACTGCAAAAAAAAGACACATTGCTTTAAAATATGGAGAGTGGTACTCAGTATAGTGGTGGCTGCATCATGTTATGAGTACGCTTGTCATCTTTCAGGATAAACCCATAAATGTAATGTAGCTAAGCACAGGCAAAATCCAAGAGGATAACCTGGTTCAGTCTGCTTTCCACCAGACACTGGGAGATGAATTCCGTCCACAACCGCCCACACCAGACATTAACTCTAACCTCACCCGACCCTAACTCTAAACTAACCCAACCCTAACCCTAACCTCACCCGACCCTAACTCTAACCTCACCCGACCCTAATTCTAACCTCACCCGACCCTAACTCTAACCTCACCCGACCCTAACTCTAACCTCACCCGACCCTAACTCTAACCTCACCCGACCCTAACTCTAACCTAACCTCACCCAACCCTAACTCTAACCTAAACCTAACCCCACCTTAACCCCACCAACTCTAACCCCACCCGACCCTAACTCTAGACTGTGATGATGTATTTAGTGAATATTTAGGCCTGTTGAACAGTAGACTGTGATGATGTATTTAGTGAATATTTAGGCCTGTTGAACAGTAGACTGTGATGATGTATTTAGTGAATATTTAGGCCTGTTGAACAGTAGACTGTGATGATGCAGCTCTCTACTGCCCTTTCATCATGTTGAACCACCATTCTCCTTTCACCAAGTAGAATACAAGGATTTGCATTTCTGGGCCTGTTATAGTCTGGGCCTGTTACAGTCTGGGCCTGTTACAGTCTGGGCCTGTTACAGTCTGTTATAGTCTAGGCCTGATATAGTCTGGGCCTGATATAGTCTGTTATAGTCTGCTATAGTCTGGGCCTGTTACAGTCTGGGCCTGTTATAGTCTGTTATAGTCTGCTATAGTCTGGGCCTGTTACAGTCTGGGCCTGTTATAGTCTGTTATAGTCTGCTATAGTCTGGGCCTGTTACAGTCTGGGCCTGTTATAGTCTGCTATAGTCTGGGCCTGTTACAGTCTGGGCCTGTTATAGTCTGTTATAGTCTGCTATAGTCTGGGCCTGTTACAGTCTGGGCCTGTTACAGTCTGGGCCTGTTACAGTCTGGGCCTGTTACAGTCTGTTATAGTCTGTTATAGTCTGGGCCTGATATAGTCTGTTGTAGTCTGGGCCTGTTACAGTCTGGGCCTGTTATAGTCTGGGCCTGTTATAGACTGGGCCTGTTACAGTCTGGGCCTGTTACAGTCTGGGCCTGTTACAGTCTGTTATAGTCTAGGCCTGATATAGTCTGTTACAGTCTGGGCCTGTTACAGTCTGGGCCTGTTACAGTCTGGGCCTGTTACAGTCTGGGCCTGTTACAGTCTGGGCCTGTTACAGTCTGGGCCTGTTACAGTCTGGGCCTGTTACAGTCTGGGCCTGTTACAGTCTGTTATAGTCTGGGCCTGTTATAGTCTGGGCCTGCTATAGTCTGGGCCTGCTATAGTCTGGGCCTGCTATAGTCTGGGCCTGCTATAGTCTGTTGTAGTCTGGGCCTGTTATAGTCTGGGCCTGTTATAGTCTGTTGTAGTCTAGGCCTGATATAGTCTGTTATAGTCTGGGCCTGTTATAGTCTGGGCCTGCTATAGTCTGGGCCTGCTATAGTCTGGGCCTGCTATAGTCTGGGCCTGCTATAGTCTGTTGTAGTCTGGGCCTGTTATAGTCTGGGCCTGTTATAGTCTGTTGTAGTCTAGGCCTGATATAGTCTGTTATAGTCTGGGCCTGCTATAGTCTGTTATAGTCTGTTATAGTCTGTTATAGTCTGGGCCTGCTATAGTCTGGGCCTGCTATAGTCTGTTATAGTCTGTTATAGTCTGGGCCTGCTATATTCTGCTATAGTCTGTTATAGTCTGGGCCTGCTATAGTCTGTTATAGTCTGGGCCTGTTACAGTCTGTTACAGTCTGGGCCTGCTATAGTCTGTTATAGTCTGGGCCTGCTATAGTCTGTTATAGTCTGCTATAGTCTGCTATAGTCTGCTATAGTCTGCTATAGTCTGCTATAGTCTGCTATAGTCTGCTATAGTCTGCTATAGTCTGCTATAGTCTGTTATAGTCTGTTATAGTCTGGGCCTGCTATAGTCTGTTATAGTCTGTTATAGTCTGTTATAGTCTGTTATAGTCTGTTATAGTCTGTTATAGTCTGGGCCTGCTATAGTCTGTTATAGTCTGGGCCTGCTATAGTCTGTTATAGTCTGGGCCTGCTATAGTCTGTTATAGTCTGTTATAGTCTGGGCCTGATATAGTCTGTTATAGTCTGGGCCTGATATAGTCTGTTATAGTCTGTTATAGTCTGGGCCTGTTACAGTCTGTTATAGTCTGGGCCTGCTATAGTCTGTTATAGTCTGGGCCTGTTACAGTCTGTTATAGTCTGGGCCTGCTATAGTCTGTTATAGTCTGTTATAGTCTGGGCCTGATATAGTCTGTTATAGTCTGGGCCTGATATAGTCTGTTATAGTCTGTTATAGTCTGGGCCTGTTACAGTCTGTTATAGTCTGGGCCTGCTATAGTCTGTTATAGTCTGGGCCTGTTACAGTCTGTTATAGTCTGGGCCTGCTATAGTCTGTTATAGTCTGTTATAGTCTGCTATAGTCTGCTATAGTCTGTTATAGTCTGTTATAGTCTGTTATAGTCTGTTATAGTCTGTTATAGTCTGGGCCTGCTATAGTCTGTTATAGTCTGGGCCTGCTATAGTCTGTTATAGTCTGTTATAGTCTGTTATAGTCTGTTATAGTCTGTTATAGTCTGGGCCTGCTATAGTCTGGGCCTGCTATAGTCTGTTATAGTCTGTTATAGTCTGGGCCTGCTATAGTCTGTTATAGTCTGTTATAGTCTGGGCCTGCTATAGTCTGTTATAGTCTGGGCCTGCTATAGTCTGTTATAGTCTGGGCCTGCTATAGTCTGTTATAGTCTGTTATAGTCTGGGCCTGCTATAGTCTGTTATAGTCTGGGCCTGTTACAGTCTGTTACAGTCTGTTATAGTCTGGGCCTGTTATAGTCTGTTATAGTCTGGGTCTGTTATAGTCTTGATGTGTTTGTATTTGGTAGACGTTTGGTTGCTACTATTGTTCTTTATTTTGATGTTGATGTCTACAGAATGTCCCGTTTTGTCTTTTGTGGATAACAGAATGTCCCGTTTGTCTTTTGTGGATAACAGAATGTCCCGTTTTGTCTTTGTGGACGGCAACAGAATGTCCCGTTTTGTCTTTTGTGGACTGCAACAGAATGTCCCGTTTTGTCTTTTATGGTCTGTTACAGGCTACAGAATGTCCCGTTTGTCTCTGTAAACCACCCGTTGGTTTAAATAATAATAATAATAATAATAATATATGCCATTTAGCAGACGCTTTTATCCAGCTGTTACAGTCATGTGTGCATACATTCTACGTATGGGTGGTCCCGGGATCGAACCCACTACCCTGGCGTTATAAGTCCATGCTCTACCAACTGAGCTACAGAAGGACTGCATATCCACCTACACTTTGTAGGTGCAGTTGTAAATAAACCTTCTGTTGTTGCACTGTATTTGGCCCTAAAACTGATGCTTATACACTAATGCCAGATGAACACAAGGAAAGATAAAACTCAATGTAGCCGATAGATATGCAAACTAATTATACATTTATGGATTTTTTGATGCATTGTTTTCCCTTTATTCAACCCGCACGCCACCCACACAATATTACATGGCCCTAAACCCACCCGCACGCCACCCACACAATATTACATGGCCCTAAACCCACCCGCACGCCACCCACACAATATTACATGGCCCTAAACCCACCCGCACGCCACCCACACAATATTACATGGCCCTAAACCCACCCGCACGCCACCCACACAATATTACATGGCCCTAAACCCACCCGCACGCCACCCACACAATATTACATGGCCCTAAACCCACCCGCCCTTCTCCCCACACAATATTACATGGCCCTAAACCCACCCGCACGCCACCCACACATAATACATGGCCCTAAACCCACCCGCCCTTCATCCACACAATATTACATGGCCCTAAACCCACCCGCACGCCACCCACACAATATTACATGGCCCTAAACCCACCCGCCCTTCATCCACACAATATTACATGGCCCTAAACCCACCCGCACGCCACCCACACAATGCTCTACATGGCCTAAACCCACCCGCCCTTCATCCACACAATATTACATGGCCCTAAACCCACCCGCCCTTCATCCACACAATATTACATGGCCCTAAACCCGCCCGCCTTCATACACACAATATTACATGGCCCTAAACCCACCCGCCCTTCATCCACACAATATTACATGGCCCTAAACCCACCCTTCACCCACAATATTACATGGCCCTAAACCCACCCGCCCTTCACCCACACAATATTACATGGCCCTAAACCCACCCGCCCTTTCACCCACACAATATTACATGGCCCTAAACCCACCCGCCCTTCACCCACACAATATTACATGGCCTTAAACCCACCCGCCCTTCACCCACACAATATTACATGGCCCTAAACCCACCCGCCCTTCACCCACACAATATTACATGGCCCTAAACCCACCCGCCCTTCACCCACACAATATTACATGGCCCTAAACCCACCCGCCCTTCACCCACACAATATTACATGGCCCTAAACCCACCCGCCCTTCACCCACACAATATTACATGGCCCTAAACCCACCCGCCCTTCACCCACACAATATTACATGGCCCTAAACCCACCCGCCTTCACCCACACAATATTACATGGCCCTAAACCCACCCGCCCTTCACCCACACAATATTACATGGCCCTAAACCCACCCGCCCTTCATCCACACAATATTACATGGCCCTAAACCCACCCTTCATCCACACAATATTACATGGCCCTAAACCCACCCGCCCTTCATCCACACAATATTACATGGCCCTAAACCCACCCGCCCTTCATCCACACAATATTACATGGCCCTAAACCCACCCTTCATCCACACAATATTACATGGCCCTAAACCCACCCGCCCTTCACCCACACAATATTACATGGCCCTAAACCCACCCGCCCTTCACCCACACAATATTACATGGCCCTAAACCCACCCGCCCTTCACCCACACAATATTACATGGCCTTAAACCCACCCGCCCTTCACCCACACAATATTACATGGCCCTAAACCCACCCGCCCTTCACCCACACAATATTACATGGCCCTAAACCCACCCGCCCTTCACCCACACAATATTACATGGCCCTAAACCCACCCGCCCTTCACCCACACAATATTACATGGCCCTAAACCCACCCGCCCTTCACCCACACAATATTACATGGCCCTAAACCCACCCGCCCTTCACCCACACAATATTACATGGCCCTAAACCCACCCGCCCTTCACCCACACAATATTACATGGCCCTAAACCCACCCGCCCTTCACCCACACAATATTACATGGCCCTAAACCCACCCGCCCTTCACCCACACAATATTACATGGCCCTAAACCCACCCGCCCTTCATCCACCCAATATTACATGGCCCTAAACCCACCCGCCCTTCATCCACCCAATATTACATGGCCCTAAACCCACCCGCCCTTCATCCACCCAATATTACATGGCCCTAAACCCACCCGCCCTTCATCCACCCAATATTACATGGCCCTAAACCCACCCACCCTTCATCCACCCAATATTACATGGCCCTAAACCCACCCGCCCTTCATACACACAATATTACATGGCCCTAAACCCACCCGCCCTTCATCCATACAATATTACATGGCCCTAAACCCACCCGCCCTTCATCCACACAATATTACACGGCCCTAAACCCACCCGCCCTTCATCCACACAATATTACACGGCCCTAAACCCACCCGCCCTTCATCCACACAATATTACACGGCCCTAAACCCACCCGCCCTTCATCCACACAATATTACACGGCCCTAAACCCACCCGCCCTTCATCCACACAATATTACATGGCCCTAAACCCACCCGCCCTTCATCCACACAATATTACATGGCCCTAAACCCACCCGCCCTTCATCCACACAATATTACATGGCCCTAAACCCACCTACCCTTCATCCACACAATATTACATGGCCCTAAACCCACCCGCCCACAGTGTCCGCGGGGGACTGCATGTTGAGTCAACCAGCACATCACTCCTAGTGTCTGCAGAGCAATACTGCCCCCTGTCAGTCACTGCAGGTAACTTCACACACACACAATCTCAGAGGAGACAAATGAGTATTACCTGAAAGCCAGCTCAAACACAGAGCCACCGCTGTCGTTGCACACTGCCAGCGTAGGGTCATCGGTGAACTGAGAGAGAGAGAGGGACAACCCAGGAGTTCAGTAGAGACGACCTGAGCAGAAGACACGTTTCAATTCAACTTGACTTTTACACAGACAGACTACCTTGACATGTAAGATGGCGGTGCCGGGTGGGTGGGCGTCGGTAATGGTTCGCAGAAGCTTCCCATTGGCCAGATCCCACATGGTGATATGTCCCTTGGCGAAGCCACAGAGCAGCCGGGTGCAGTCGTGGTTGATGCTGAGGGCGGAGACGGCTCCGTACTCCGCCCCTGTCGCCGTGCTTCCCAAGCACAAACGGAGAGCCTGGTTCAGATCTGAAGAAAGAAAAAAAACGCATTACCCATCAGGCAACGCACTGTGGAGCCAAGCACTATGGGAGAGGGCTCTCTTAACTCTTATACTGTCATAGAACAACAGACACTGGGACAGTCAGTCATTATAAACATATGGAGATCAGTCAAAACACATGTTCTGCTGACAGCATCAACCAAAAACATGCTGCACACAGTAGTGAATAACAACCACAACACATGTCTGGACCAGCATGCTACACACAGTAGAGAATAACAACTACAACACATGTCTGGACCAGCATGCTGCACACAGTAGAGAATAACAACCACAACA
>NW_025745368.1:340000-430000 GCF_021184085.1 Oncorhynchus gorbuscha | reverse complement strand
GGCTGTGTGTGTGTGTGTGTGTGTGTGTGTGTGTGTGTGTGTGTGTGTGTGTGTGTGTGTGTGTGTGTGTGTGTGTGTGTGTGTGTGTGTGTGTGTGTGTGTGTGTGTGTGTGTGTGTGTGTGTGTGTGTGTGTGTGTGTGTGTGTGTGTGTGTGTGGTGTTGGTTGTGAGTGTGGTGGGTGTGTGTGTGTGTGTGTGTGGTGTTGGTTGTGAGTGTGGTGTGTGTGTGTGGTGTTGGTTGTGAGTGTGGTGTGTGTGTGTGGTGTTGGTTGTGAGTGTGGTGTGTGTGTGTGTGGTGTTGGCTGTGTGTGTGGTGTGGTGTTGGTTGTGTGGGTGTGGTGTGTGTATGTGTAACTCACAGCAGCTGAGACTATCTGAGCAGAGATGCCTTTCAAGATGCTGTGTCGGAGCACAGAGCCATGGACTGTAGTGCTGAGCTCCACTGTCTTCCTCTTCCTACACGCACACACCACACACACACACAACCAACACCACACCCACACAACCAAGACCACACCACACACACACAACCAACACACCACACACACACAACCAACACACCACACACACACAACCAACACACACACACCACACCACACACACACACCACATGGATTGACTGTGAAGTTAGAATCTCAGTTGTGACGACAAATGTCAGTTAACTGTACCTGTAATGCATAATGTAACCTGCTGAATACAGCCCATCACAGAAGGGTCTCAAAACCTGCCCATTAGGAGGTCAAGGGTTAAGGTTACATTTAGTGTTAGAGAAAATAGGATGTTGGATTTTGGGAATCAATTCTTTGGTCCCCACAAGGATAGTGATACAAAACTGTGTGTGTGTGCGTGCGTGCGTGCGTGCACACATTTTACCATACCTGCAAGTACCAGAAGTCCTCACTAGAATAGCAAACCAACTAAAATTCAGAGAAGTGAGGACATTTTGCCAGTCCTAACTTGTAAAAAGGCTATTTTAGGCTTAGAGGTTAGGTATAAGGTTAGGATTAGAATTAAGGGTTAGGCTTAGGGGAAACATCATTTTCAATGGGAATCAATTGATGGTCCCCATAAAGCCCTCACAATTATAGTAAGACATAGCTGTGTGTGTGTGTGTGTGTGTGTGTGTGTGTGTGTGTGTGTGTGTGTGTGTGTGTGTGTGTGTGTGTGTGTGTGTGTGTGTGTGTGTGTGTGTGTGTGTGTGTGTGTGTTACCGTTTGAGGTGTGTGCGGTCACCGCTGTCGGAGCTGGCCAGTGAGGAGGTCTCACAGGAGTGGGCGTCAATGTTCTCTGTGTTCAGCAGACACGTGTCCTCCAGGATGAAGGGCTCCTCCTCATCCTCAGGCTAAAACAGGAGACGGAAGTATGACAACTGTTAGCCCAGATATGATGTAGGGCTGGCTACCCCAGATATGATGTAGGACTGGCTACCCCAGATATGATGTAGGACTGGCTACCCCAGATATGATGTAGGACTGGCTACCCCAGATATGATGTAGGACTGGCTACCCCAGATATGATGTAGGGCTGGCTACCCCAGATATGATGTAGGGCTGGCTACCCCAGATATGATGTAGGGCAGGCTACCCCAGATATGATGTAGGGCTGGCTACCCCAGATATGATGTAGGGCAGGCTACCCCAGATATGATGTAGGGCTGGCTACCCCAGATATGATGTAGGACTGGCTACCCCAGATATGATGTAGGGCTGGCTACCCCAGATATGATGTAGGACTGGCTACCCCAGATATGATGTAGGACTGGCTACCCCAGATATGATGTAGGACTGGCTACCCCAGATATGATGTAGGGCTGGCTACCCCAGATATGATGTAGGACTGGCTACCCCAGATATGATGTAGGGCAGGCTACCCCAGATATGATGTAGGACTGGCTACCCCAGATATGATGTAGGGCTGGCTACCCCAGATATGATGTAGGGCTGGCTACCCCAGATATGATGTAGGACTGGCTACCCCAGATATGATGTAGGGCAGGCTACCCCAGATATGATGTAGGACTGGCTACCCCAGATATGATGTAGGGCAGGCTACCCCAGATATGATGTAGGACTGGCTACCCCAGATATGATGTAGGACTGGCTACCCCAGATATGATGTAGGACTGGCTACCCCAGATATGATGTAGGACTGGCTACCCCAGATATGATGTAGGACTGGCTACCCCAGATATGATGTAGGACTGGCTACCCCAGATATGATGTAGGACTGGCTACCCCAGATATGATGTAGGGCAGGCTACCCCAGATATGATGTAGGACTGGCTACCCCAGATATGATGTAGGGCAGGCTACCCCAGATATGATGTAGGACTGGCTACCCCAGATATGATGTAGGGCAGGCTACCCCAGATATGATGTAGGACTGGCTACCCCAGATATGATGTAGGGCAGGCTACCCCAGATATGATGTAGGACTGGCTACCCCAATGTGTTGACTTCCTTACACAACATTGTTCTGTAAGAAGTCGGGGAGCTAGAAGCTGTCAGATTCCTGCAGCATTTGAAATGGAATATGTGTAGTTACTGAAAGATGAAAGCCAGTTACCTCATTCAGGATGCTCTCCAATGTAGGCGGGGTGTCAACTTGGGGAATGTCAAACTCTTTATCGTCGATCTGGGGAGAATAGATAAGGTATGCAATATGTGTTCAGCACAATGAAGTCTATCGAGCTCCGTGGTCGCTCTAGTCAGACATCTCATTATATTACTATTCTAACTAATTCTATGGTTCTAGCGATCTTTAATCGGATATTAAACGTATAGCAGAGACATGGCTGTGCTAAGCCAAAGAAAAGACAACAAAGTAGCCCGCTACCAAGCTACATATTTGACAACCAGCACAATAAGACTAATTCTAGCTACAACTTTAATTGCACAAACAAACTCTCATATTTAGCACATCTATCCCCCCCAAAATGCTCGGTTTAGCTATCTATCAAGAAGATATAAGCGCGACAGTCGCACTCACCGTATCTATTTCCATTAAATTGAGCTGGGATGACGCAGAAACCAAACTGCGTGTATCTGGTGATTCTGACATTGTCAGAGGCTAAATATATTAATATAGATACACAACGAAACAATAGCTACATTATTTGCAAGTTAGCGGTATCACATCTCTCCGATTCCACTCTTCCTTGTTGTACCGGAAGAATGGTGTGTCACGTGATAAGTCACGGCTCGAGGGGTGTATTCAGTGTTCGGAACGTTTGGCAAGGTTCGACAACATTTTGTCTTGAGCGAATAATACCAACAAAAAGTGTGAATTTTGTATAATAGTTCACCATTTTTTTAGAGTGAAATGAATTACTTCAGTATTGCCAGCTAGCTTCCCATCTCTATTTCCCAGATATGTTTCACTCTCTCTGGCATTCCAGGAGTCCTCGGCCCGTATTCATAATCTCAAATCTAGGATCAGGTGAAAACTGATCCTCGATCAGCACTCCGAATCTGAAACCATTTAGGAATATGGGCTCTTTGGATGATGTTAATGTGCGGTGGAGGGTTGGAGATTCTGTTAAATGCAATTGCAACTTTTAACCAGCAGGGGGAGTCCGAAACACAGCCTACATAGGCCAACTAACGACAACATGGTGTTGAAATTATCAAGAGTAGCTAAATGCTGCCTCGTTGTGTCTTATTTCAGTAATACAGGCGAAAGTGATGAGTGTGACCAATCTTTTGAGTGTGATCACAAATAAAAGTCTGTGGTTTGAGATTTTCTTTGATAAAAAACATCTTATCATCTTCAAATGTTCTAGAAGTAGTGCGCAAAATAATGACATTCTCATTGTTGTTGACAGAGTTGGGGAGTAACTGATTACAAAAAACTGCAACTGTCATCAGTTCCGTAACCAGCTAAAATATTGTAATGAGATTACAGATACTTTAGATACAGCTTTCTGATTTCTCAAGGTCATTCAAATCAGCATCGAAAAAAAGGAGCAAGTTTAAGTTTATTCCACCTGAGTGAGTCTGATGACAAGTCAGAGACCACTATGACACACCACATAATGACCACCATTCAGAGACCACTATGACACACCACATGATGACCACCATTCAGAGACCACTATGACACACCACATGATGACCACCATTCAGAGACCACTATGACACACCACATGATGACCACCATTCAGAGACCACTATGATGACACACCAAATGATGACCACCAATCAGAGACCACTATGATGACACACCAAATGATGACCACCAATCAAGAGACCACTATGATGACACACCAAATGATGACCACCAATCAGAGACCACTCTGATGACACACCAAATGATGACCACCAATCAGAGACCACTCTGATGACACACCAAATGATGACCACCAATCAGAGACCACTATGATGCACACCAAAAGATGACCACCAATCAGAGACCAATATGATGACACACCAAATGATGACCACCAATCAGAGACCACTATGATGCACAACAAATTATGACCACCAATCAGAGACCACTATGATGACACACCAAATGATGACCACCAATCAGAGACCACTATGATGACACACCAAATGATGACCACCAATCAGAGACCACTATGATGACACACCAAATGATGACCACCAATCAGAGACCACTCTGATGACACACCAAATGATGACCACCAATCAGAGACCACTATGATGACACACCAAATACGTTTGATGAATCTTTATAAATCTTCTTCTAATGGGGAAATGAATCCAAAAGTATCTGAAAGTAATCAGATTACACGACTGAGTTTTGGTAATCCAAAAGTTACATTACTAATTACAGTGTTGGACAGGTGACTAGTAACTGTAATAGATTACATTTAGAAAGTAACCTACACAACCCTGGTTGTTGATGCCGGTGTCTGACGACCGAATGCTCAGCCTAAATCAATATCAAATCAAATCAAATTTATTTATATAGCCCTTCGTACATCAGCTGATATCTCAAAGTGCTGTACAGAAACCCAGCCTAAAACCCCAAACAGCAAACAATGCAGGTGTAAAAGCACGGTGGCTAGGAAAAACTCCCTAGAAAGGCCAAAACCTAGGAAGAAACCTAGAGAGGAACCGGGCTATGTGGGGTGGCCAGTCCTCTTCTGGCTGTGCCGGGTAGAGATTATAACAGAACATGACCAAGATGTTCAAATGTTCATAAATGACCAGCATGGTCAAATAATAATAAGGCAGAACAGTTGAAACTGGAGCAGCAGCACAGTCAGGTGGACTGGGGACAGCAAGGAGCCATCATGTCAGGTAGTCCTGGGGCACGGTCCTAGGGCTCAGGTCCTCCGAGAGAGAGAAAGAAAGAGAGAATTAGAGAGAGCATATGTGGGGTGGCCAGTCCTCTTCTGGCTGTGCCGGGTGGAGATTATAACAGAACGTGGCCAAGATGTTCAAATGTTCATAAATGACCAGCATGGTTGAATAATAGTAAGGCAGAACAGTTGAAACTGGAGCAGGAGCATGGCCAGGTGGACTGGGGACAGCAAGGAGTCCTCATGTCAGGTAGTCCTGGGACATGGTCCTAGGGCCCAGGCCAGTTGAAACTGGAGCAGCAGCATGGCCAGGTGGACTGGGGACAGCAAGGAGTCATCATGTCAGGTAGTCCTGGGGCATGGTTCTAGGGCTCAGGTCCTCCGAGAGAGAGAAAGAAAGAGAGAAGGAGAGAATTAGAGAACGCACACTTAGATTTACACAGGACACCGAATAGGACAGGAGAAGTACTCCAGATAAACAAACTGACCCTAGCCCCCCGACACATAAACTACTGCAGCATAAATACTGGAGGCTGAGACAGGAGGGGTCAGGAGACACTGTGGCCCCATCCGAGGACACCCCCGGACAGGGCCAAACAGGAAGGATATAACCCCACCCACTTTGCCAAAGCACAGCCCCCACACCACTAGAGGGAAATCTTCAACCACCAACTTACCATCCTGAGACAAGGCCGAGTATAGCCCACAAAGATCTCCGACACGGTACAACCCAAGGGGGGGGGGGGAACCCAGACAGGCCGACCACAACAGTGAATCAACCCACCCAGGTGACGCACCCCCCCCAGGGACGGCACGAGAGAGCCCCAGTAAGCCAGTGACTCAGCCCCTGTAATAGGGTTAGAGGCAGAGAATCCCAGTGGAAAGAGGGGAACCGGCCAGGCAGAGACAGCAAGGGCGGTTCGTTGCTCCAGAGCCTTTCCGTTCACCTTCCCACTCCTGGGCCAGACTACACTCAATCATATGACCCACTGAAGAGATGAGTCTTCAGTAAAGACTTAAAGGTTGAGACCGAGTTTGCGTCTCTGACATGGGTAGGCAGACCGTTCCATAAAAATGGAGCTCTATAGGAGAAAGCCCTGCCTCCAGCTGTTTGCTTAGAAATTCTAGGGACAATTAGGAGGCCTGCGTCTTGTGACCGTAGCGTACGTATAGGTATGTACGGCAGGACCAAATCAGAGAGGTAGGTAGGAGCAAGCCCATGTAATGCTTTGTAGGTTAGCAGTAAAACCTTGAAATCAGCCCTTGCTTTGACAGGAAGCCAGTGTAGAGAGGCTAGCACTGGAGTAATAGGATCAAATTTTTTGGTTCTAGTCAGGATTCTAGCAGCCGTATTTAGCACTAACTGAAGTTTATTTAGTGCTTTATCCGGGTAGCCGGAAAATAGGGCATTGCAGTAGTCTAACCTAGAAAGTTGTGCATTGATCCTGAGTGTGCGGAGACTCCTTTTCATTTAAATGTGTCTTTTGCACAAATCAATGACAGGCCCCTGCAAAAAAATGTTGTGTTTGACTCTAAATGTCGACAACAACTACATTTAAGCCTAACCTTACGCGTTTCCAAAACACTGATTTCCCGAAAATCGTTTTGGTAAGGAAAGCAAAAATCCAAGTAAGCGTTTCATTGGACAGTGTATACCATGTGTATCCTTGCACAGATGACTAATACAACTTGACATTGAAAGGCTTTACTTGAAACATCTAATGAGGCTGTCACAGAGGTCCGTCAGACACATAGGTACAAAGGAAGATTTGGTCTGGTAGCCCGGAGCTATACTGGTACATCTCTGTTCCTCACAATCCTGGATGCAGGTTGGATTTTATGCTTTACTTTCACAGATCCAGCTTTAAACTTCTTGTTCTTGCTGCTTTTCTCAGTCTTTTGCACATCGGGCACAGACTCAGGACTCCAAACGGACTCTATGGGATGCTTTGGATCCATCACAGACCTCGAGGTGTATATCTGTCTGGACAGGCTCTGTTTCGGTAAACTGGGTATCTGTGTCTGCATAGACCTCTGTCTGGACAGGCTCTGTTTCGGTAAACTGGGTATCTGTGTCTGCATAGACCTCTGTCTGGACAGGCTCTGTTTCGGTAAACTGGGTGTCTGTGGCTGCATAGACCTCTGTCTGGACAGGCTCTGTTTTGATAAACTGGGTGTCTGTGGCTGCATAGACCTCTGTCTGGACAGGCTCTGTTTTGATAAACTGGGTGTCTGTGGCTGCATAGACCTCTGTCTGGACAGGCTCTGTTTCGATAAACTGGGTATCTGTGTCTGCATAGACCTCTGTCTGGACAGGCTCTGTTTCGATAAACTGGGTGCCTGTGTCTGCATAGACTTCTGTCTGGACAGTTCTGGTGGCGAGAGCAGCACGCTGATCTTGCTGGACCCCAGAATCGGCTGTTCGAAGCACCAGCCACAGCACCAGCTGAATATGACAGCTAGAGTCAGGGTGATGACGATGGTGCAGAAGATGAATACGACGAGGAAGCCACCAATGCTCCACATGTCGTGGAAGCCCTCATCGGACAGCTTGGAGAAGAGCCTCTCATAGAGGTAGGTCCAGTCCTTGGAGATGTTTCTTGCCATGGCTGCCATCTTGGCTCTGGCTCCAGTGTCTTCATTCACCTGTACGGTCATTGAGGTCAATGTCAATTCTCTAATAACCATAGCAATGTGGAAGATACCATTCTGTAAAACATAAATGACACTTACCTCTTGATCACCAGCTGTTACTCTGATAGAGAAGAACACAGTTCTATACTATGTGTGAAGCTTCTGGACTACTACATCATTGACGTCCATTTCAGATCCACTTTATCTGTATTTATTCAGAAATAAGAAGAATATATTGTTGCACGGACAGGTAATCTCTGAATGAACAGTAATTCTTTATCATTTCCATCCAGAAAACGAATAATAGCTTCCATCATAACGAAGCCAAGTGCCACTGTCAGTACCAATGAACAAACTGGACAGAGGACCTCAGCTAGCTAGCCAGCTAGCTTTAGCTAGCTTGTTAGCTACTACTGTCAAGTTGCAATAATTGAGCCATGACGAAGTGTGTTAACTTAGAGGCAACTTTCATTATCATAAAATTCCTTCGTGAGAGCGTTACTTCAACTTACCAAAATTGTTAGTAGGACGTTGGCAAACTATATGGCTTTTATTTGAACCGGAGGATCAGCGGTCACATCGGAAATTATTGGTAGCCATGGTAACGTCGTCATCAACGTTCGCCACGTGCTTAAACTAAATTGCTCCAAGCCAAGCGCCTAGGAATTCTATGTAGAAAGCATGTATCTTCTTCCTAATGTTAGCTAGCCTACTTTATAACTAACTATTCGTTGAGTTACTTTTAAATTTGCATGAGGAAATTCGAGATGGTATAGACCTACAGGCTTGTGGTAGAAATGTTGGGGTGAGCAAGTGAAATAGTTTTTTTTTTTTGAAAAGTTATCCAATATTTAATTGCTCTAGCCTAAGCTCATATTCAGTTGCCCCAAGAAAAAGGAATACAGGAAAAGTTAGTACTGTAACTATGGTTACTACATAAACAATTATAATGCTTTTCACAAGTAAAGAGGCCTGATCACTGTATCATTCATGTGCTCTTTTTATACCAACCCTGGTCATTAGGCTCTGGCTGCAAGCTAGTGTTTCATGCTAGACGCTGTGATACCAGCAACACTAATTGGCAGAGATGGAATTCCTCAGGGGCCTGATTCATCTCCTAGTTCCCAGCACGGAGAGGGGCTTATTTAGGGGTCACACACGCACAGAGGCAGGCACACAGACACGCACGCACTCACACACACACACATACACACAGTCAAAATGCTACTGTACTACTGTTGTCTTATACTGCATCAATTTCCTTCATATAGGGCTAAGTACAGTATAGTTTGGGTAATCTAAGTACAGTACAGTACAGTACAGTACAGTACAGTAGAGTACAGTACAGTACAGTACAGTATAGTTTGGGTAATCTAAGTACAGTACAGTACAGTACAGTACAGTACAGTACAGTACAGTAGAGTACAGTACAGTACAGTATAGTACAGTATAGTATAGTTTGGGTAATCTAGGATATTGTGCCTGCCAGCCTGTCACTTCTCTAGACTTAACCCCCACTGTAAGACAATACATCAGACAGAAAACAGTAGTCCCTCTTGCAGTGTAAGCTTTACTGAGAGGATGTACCGTGTGTGTGTGTGTGTGTGTGTGTGTGTGTGTGTGTGTGTGTGTGTGTGTGTGTGTGTGTGTGTGTGTGTGTGTGTGTGTGTGTGTGTGTGTGTGTGTGTGTGTGTGTGTGTGTGTGTGTGTTTTAGCAGAGGATCTGCAGGAAATATGGGATAATCCCCTTTTTAAGATAACTTTCCTTGAGAATAATGTGTTTCTTTCTCTAAAGCCCCAATTGTTACCACAGAATCCTCAGAAATATATACATAAACCACGCATCAGTGGGGGAGAGAGATTCAGCATTCAGCACCACAGACAGCTCAGAGAGAGAAAAGGAGATGGCACATTAGTCTGACATTGATTAAAATTACATTGTTTACAAACAATGGAGTTAAACAAGCTTATATTTTGGGTTCTGATGGGGTACGACAGTTGAACTAAGCTCAATTAAAAGTTACATTCTTCAAGAAACAATGGGTGTATAATATGTCATTAATTTAGAAGTCTAAAGTACCAATCACAGATTTCCCCTTTAAAATACCTTGTTTTTATTATCAGAAAGATAGAGATACTGACAGGCTACATTACAGTAGGTGAGGGACACTCATATTCCATCACAGAGCAGGAAGTCACACTGACAGTAGCCTACACCCCGAGGTCAGATTGTGTGATGTAACAATGACTTGTGTCACATGACAGATAGGATGACCCTCACACCTCACTGGGCACTGCAAGCAGTGTCAAACATACAGTATTGATAAAGAATCATAATTGTTCTGCATTGTCAAGAGAGAAAGAGAGCATGTGAGAGAGAATGAGAGAGATGAGAGAGAGAGAGAGAGAGAGAGAGAGAGAGGAGAGAGAGAGAGAGAGAGAGAGAGAGAGAGAGAGAGAGAGAGAGAGAGAGAGAGAGAGAGAGAGAGAGAGAGAGAGAGAGGTGAGAGAGAGAGAGAGAGAGAGAGAGAGAGAGAGAGAGAGAGAGAGAGAGAGAGAGAGAGATGCATGCAGAGCAGAATTAGGCCGATACCCACTAATTATCAAAATCCAGAAAAGAGCCGTTAAATTCTACAACCACCTAAAAGGAAGCGATTCACAAACCTTCCATAACAAAGCCATCACCTACAGAGAGATGAACCTGGAGAAGAGTCCCCTAAGCAAGCTGGTCCTGGGGCTCTGTTCACAAACACAAACACACCCCACAGAGCCCCAGGACAACAGCACAATTAGACCCAACCAAATCATGAGAAAACAAAATTAACACATTGGAAAGAATTAACAAAAAAACAGAGCAAACTAGAATGCTATTTGGCCCTACACAGAGAGTACACAGCGGCAGAATACCTGACCACTGTGACTGACCCAAAATTAAGGAAAGCTTTGACTATGTACAGACTCAGTGAGCATAGCCTTGCTATTGAGAAAGGCCGCCGTAGGCAGACATGGCTCTCAAGAGAAGACAGGCTATGTGCTCACTGCCCACAAAATGAGGTGGAAACTGAGCTGCACTTCCTAACCTCCTGCCCAATGTATGACCATATTAGAGAGACATATTTCCCCCAGATTACACAGATCCACAAAGAATTCGAAAACAAATCCAATTTTGAAAAACTCCCATATCTTTTGGGTGAAATTCCACAGTGTGACATCACAGCAGCAAGATTTGTGACCTGTTGCCACGATAAAAGGGCAACCAGTGAAGAACAAACACCATTATAAATACAACCCATATTTATGCTTATTAATTTTATCTTGTGTCCTTTAACTATTTGTACATTGTATATATATATATATATATAATATGACATTTGTAATGTCTTTACTGTTTTTAAACTTCTGTATGTGTAATGTTTACTGTTAATATTTGTTGTTTTTCACTTTATATATTCACTTTGTATGTTGTCTACCTCACTTGCTTTGGCAATGTTAACACATGTTTCCCATGCCAATAAAGCCCTTGAATTGAATTGAATTGAATTGAGAGAGAGAGCATGTGAGAGAGAATGAGAGAGATGAGAGAACACGGGCGATTAAGAGAAGTTTCTTGAACAGTGTAAATAGTTTGGGGTTAATGCTAGTGGTGGTGGGAAGTCCTACAATAGTGTGACATATTTCCCTGGGCCTGGGGGAAACTGCAGCAGCTAGTGGGCCACTCCTCTGATTGCATCCCAAATGGCACCTTTTCCTTATATAGCTCATAGGGCCCTGGTCAAAAGTAGTGCACTATGTAGGGAATAGGGTGTCATTTGGGCCACGGCTCACTTGTCTCTTCGGACACATGTTGAAGAGAAAGGAGATGGAGAGAATTCAACTCTACTGGTGTGTGTGTGTGTGTGTGTGTGTGTGTGTGTGTGTGTGTGTGTGTGTGTGTGTGTGTGTGTGTGTGTGTGTGTGTGTGTGTGTGTGTGTGTGTGTGTGTGTGTGTGTGTGTGTGTGTGTGTGTGTGTGTGTGTGTGTGTGTGTGTGTGTCGCTACTGCCAGGGTTCAGCAGGTTCAGGGAAGGCTGTAGTGTGGCACTAAGCACACTAGGCAGACCAGAATATATAAATGCCTAGTGTATAGGAGATAGTCTGCTGTGCATTATTCAACAGCCACAGCCCATATAGCATGATAAGGCACCTCCAATTGAGACCTATACATACATATTTTGTATTTGTTTAAGCAACTTGTTTGCTAAATGTGAACAGCCTACCTTCCCCAATAGATTTTTTTTTAGATATACCATTTTCGTTGTTGGACATAAAAGACTGTAAAATCACCAGAAAATAATTTCAAATATTTTGTTATGCAGGTGAATGAGGACCCAAAAGCAACTTGGCGAAAACAGAGTCTTTAATCCAGTAAAGTAAATCTACAATCATAAAGCATAATTCCACTCGTAATGACGAGAACAGACTGGAGACTCGATCATGAACTGCAGGTTGCCTCGGGAAGGCACTTGAACGTAGCAGACTCAGACACCTGCTCACCACGCAGCATCTGAGGGAAACACGACACGACAGGGCGATACACAGACACAGCACGGTGAACAATAGACAAGGATCCGACAGGGCAGAAACGGAAAACAAGGGGAGAAATAGGGACTCTAATCAGGGGGAAAGATAGGGAACAGGTGTGGGAAGACTAAATGATTGATTAGGGGAATAGGAACAGCTGGGAGCAGGAACCGAGCGATAGAGAGAAGAGAGAGAGGGAGGAAGAGAGAAAGAGGGGAACGAACCTAAAAAGACCAGCAGGGGGAAAACGAACAGAGGGAAAAGCAAAATGACAAGACAAAATAAGACAAAACATGACAGTACCCCCCCCACTCACCGAGCGCCTCCTGGCGCTCTCGAGGAGGAACACTGGCGGCAACGGAGGAAATCATAGATCACAAACGGTCCAGCACGTCCCGAGAAAGAACCCAACTCCTCTCCTCAGGACCGTAACGAAAAACGATAAAAAGGGAAACTAGGGTACTACTCTAAAAAAAAAAAATGAGACACGGGTAGAGAACTGAAAGCTTTAGAGCAAACAGGACCAAACAGGCCAGGAGAGTAACAACTAGGGACAGACTGAGACACAGCAAGGGCAGGAACAAGAACAGGAGAGATGCGATGGCAGGGAACAGACTGAGACCCAGCAAGACCAGGAGCAGAAGCAGAAAAAAAATTACCAGACTTCTTCTGCGCGCAGTCTGAACACGCAGCCACGAAACGGCGCGTGTCACGCTCCTGAGTAGGCCACCAAAACCGCTGGCGAATAGAAGCAAGCGTACCCCGAACGCCGGGATGGCCAGCTAACTTGGCAGAGTGAGCCCACTGAAGAACAGCCAGACGAGTAGAAACAGGAACGAAAAGAAGGTTACTAGGACAAGCGCGCGGCGACGCAGTGTGCGTGAGTGCTTGCTTAACCTGTCTCTCAATTCCCCAGACAGTCAACCCGACAACACGCCCAACAGGAAGGATCCCTCGGGATCGGTAGAAGCCACAGAAGAACTAAAGAGACGGGATAAAGCATGAGGCTTGGTGTTCTTAGTACCCGGGCAATAAGAAATAACGAACTCGAAACGAGCGAAAAACAACGCCCAACGAGCATGACGCGCATTCAGTCGTTTGGCATAACGGATGTACTCAAGGTTCTTTTGGTCAGTCCAAACGACAAAAGGAACGGTCGCCCCTCCAACCACTGTCGCCATTTGCCTAGGGCTAAACGGATGGCGAGCAGTTCGCGGTTAGCCACATCATAGTTACGTTCCGACGGTGACAGGCGATGAGAAAAATACGCACAAGGGTGGACCCCATCGTCAGTATCGGAGCGCTGGGACAGAATGGCTCCCACGCCCACCCCCGACGCGTCAACCTCAACAATAAACTGTTTAGTGACGTCAGGTGCAACAAGGATAGAAGCGGATGCAAAACGCTTCTTGAAGAGATCAGGACAACAATCATACGACCGGTGAGGAGGAAGGGAGTTGGTTCTGGACCGACTGAAGACCGTGCGCAGACCATGATATTCCTCCGGCACTCCTGTCAAATCACCAGGTTCCTCCTGAGAAGAGGGGACAGAACAAACAGGAGAAATAGCAGACATTAAACACGTCACATGACAAGAAACGTTCCAGGAAAGGATAGAATTACTAGACCAATCAAAAGAAGGATTATGACACACTAGCCAGGGATGACCCAAAACAACAGGTGTAAAAGGTGAACAAAAAATCAAAAAAGAAATGGTCTCACTATGGTTACCAGATACAGTGAGGGTTAAAGGTAGTGTTTCATATAATATACTGGGGAGAGGACTACCATCCAAGGCAAACATGACCGTGGGCTCCCCCTAACTGTCTGAGAGGAATGTCATGTTCCCGCGCCCAGGTTTCGTCCATAAAACAGCCCTCTGCCCCAGAGTCTATTAATGCACTGCAGGAAGCTGCCGATCCGGTCCAGCGTAGATGGACCGGTAAGGTAGTACATGTACTTGACGGAGAGGACCGTCTAGTAGCGCTTATCAGTCGCCCTCCGCTTACTGATGAGCTCTGGCCTTTAACTGGACATGAAATGACAAAATGACCAGCGGAACCGCAATAGAGACAGAGGCGGTTGGTGATTCTCCGTTCCCTCTCCTTAGTCGAGATGCGAATACCCCCCCAGCTGCATGGGCTCAACACCTGAGTCAGTGGGGAAAGACGGTAGTGTCGGAGAGAGGGGAGACACAGTTAACGCGAGCTCTCTATGAGCTCGGTGACGAAGATCTACCCGTCGTTCAATGCGAATAGCGAGTTCAATCAAAGAATCCACGCTGGATGGAACCTCCCGAGAGAGAATCTCATCCTTAACCTTAGCGTGGAGTCCCTCCAGAAAACGAGCGAGCAACGCCTGCTCGTTCCAGTTACTGGAGGCAGCAAGAGTGCGAAACTCTATAGAGTAATCCGTTATGGATCGATTACCTTGACATAGGGAAGACAGGGACCAGGAAGCTTCTTTCCCAAAAACTGAGCGATCAAAAACCCTTATCATCTCCTCTTTAAAGTTCAGATAATTGTTAGTACACTCAGCGCTTGCCTCCCAGATAGCTGTGCCCCACTGCCGAGCCCGACCAGTAAGGAGTGATATGACGTAGGCAATCCGAGCTTTCTCTCTTGAGTATGTGTTGGGTTGGAGAGAGAACACTATATCACACTGGGTGAGAAAGGAGCGGCACTCAGTGGGCTGCCCAGAATAACATGGTGGGTTATTAACCCTAGGTTCCGGAGACTCTGAAGAACCGGAAGTAGCTGGTGACACGAGACGAAGACTCTGATACTGTCCTGAGAGGTCGGAGACCTGAGCGGCCAGGGTCTCAACGGCATGCCGAGCAGCAGACAATTCCTGCTCGTGTCTGCCGAGCATCGCTCCCTGGAACTCGAGAGTAGAGTAGAGAGAATCCATAGTCGCTGGGTCCATTCTTGGTCGGATCCTTCTGTTATGCAGGTGAATGAGGACCCAAAAGCAACTTGGCGAAAACAGAGTCTTTAATCCAGTAAAGTAAATCTACAATCATAAAGCATAATTCCACTCGTAATGACGAGAACAGACTGGAGACTCGATCATGAACTGCAGGTTGCCTCGGGAAGGCACTTGAACGTAGCAGACTCAGACACCTGCTCACCACGCAGCATCTGAGGGAAACACGACACGACAGGGCGATACACAGACACAGCACGGTGAACAATAGACAAGGATCCGACAGGGCAGAAACGGAAAACAAGGGGAGAAATAGGGACTCTAATCAGGGGGAAAGATAGGGAACAGGTGTGGGAAGACTAAATGATTGATTAGGGGAATAGGAACAGCTGGGAGCAGGAACGGAGCGATAGAGAGAAGAGAGAGAGGGAGGAAGAGAGAAAGAGGGGAACGAACCTAAAAAGACCAGCAGGCGGAAAACGAACAGAGGGAAAAGCAAAATGACAAGACAAAATAAGACAAAACATGACATATTTTTTTATTTTATTTATGAAATCTGTTCCCAAGTCTTCTCACACGCAAATAATGGGATGTGTGATCTTATCCCAATGTAATCATGGTTTGACATTATTCTGTTTTTGTCAAATACTATATCTGTTTGGGATTCTTGTTTAATCTATTATTTAATCTCATTCATCCCAAATGTTATCTTGTTGCTATCCGAGATGAGACGAGCCAGCCCATGCTCGCCCCCTTTCTTGCATCACGCTGGTGTTCCAGACGGGCCCGCGCCTGGGAGCTGTCCCATCCTTAATGGTGCTGAACCCGCCGCGAGAAAAGAACCATCGATTCGAATGGATTTCAAAAGCACAGAGACAAGGGCCACATCAACCACTTCTCTCCGGTTTCGCTGCTCCTGTCGACCCAAAGGCATGACAACAACCGTTTTGGGGTGAATTAAAGCACGGTTATGTCGTTAAAATATGTGGATTACCCGCTTGTAAAGAGGATGCTCCGTGTGAGAGAAAATGACGGTAGGAGGCTAGGCTCTGTGGAAGCGAAGCCCAGGGCATGTTCGTGACATCCCTAAATGATCTTGTAGGCTTTTGTTGTGGGAATAGCCTCAACCTCATCAGACAGACCGTTGAATTGACAGACAACGAACGCAAACTACCGTGGAAACTACATTAGACGACAGCCGAGGACATAACCTTTAAAGCATCCATCAGGATCGAGTATAGAGAAAGGACGATTTAAACAGGGCTCGACTGGTCAACGGGGTGGAGGGTGGCGGTTATATCAAGGACCACTGGCCACATAGCGACTGTTATCACAACATGTAATGGGACATTGTTGGTAGAAGGGCCGTAAAGAAACAAAGCTGTTGGATTAATGGAACCAGATAGGCTACAACACAGGATTGATAAAGGACAACGGGAGAGTAGGCTTGATAATAAGAATGAAAAGATCGCAATAGTATAGTCTTGTTCCCAAGATCCGGTTTGTGATGCCATTGGAATGAAATGGGAAGATGCTCAGCTATGTGCCTGCCCGTTTTCTCTAAGGTATATGAGACGTGTAAAGTCTATTTGTTTGATATGTAGTCAGGGTTTTCCTGTAACCCGAGCAATTACTTTAGTTACAGGCATAAGCGAGCTCCAAGGCTAGTGCACGAGAGGGTTATCTGACAAGGCTGAGAAATGATGTGTGGTGGTGGTGGTGGTGGTGGTGGTGCGCGCGCACCAACTCATTCGATTTATTCCGTCTGATTCGAGTTTAGAATTCAGAGCCAAATTGAAAATAGCTGTTGAGAGAAAGAATGTCATTCAACCCAACTGGAAAATACACAACAGAGGAGACTCCTCTTTCTGATCATCCCCAACGAAATAACAGTAAGCTTTTCCTTTTCTCTTCATGTGCTCTGCACGTTTCTGAATAGAAATCTACATCTGTATCCTCCTATAGAAACAGACACATGTTGTTGTCTCTCGGGGTGGTTGTATGGTGCTGGGGATTGTTGAGCTGGAGACCGATGCTGCTCCGCCGCCAGGGCATGTCCAAAGGCCGCTGTTGCGTTTTGTTCAGTGACCTGAAGGTTTTCTTACTCAGACCGCCGGTCCCGGCTCCGCCACCGGTGATCATCCCCATGAACGGACAATACACGGACAGCAATGGGTCCGGCATCGGCATTGATGTTGCCATCGACAACAGCAACTCTGCAGCGAGTGCACCTTCACCAGAGGCGGAAGGTTATGCTACCCCTGGCCCACCGACAGGAGAGCCTCCTTCTGCCGGGACAAACGAGCCCAAAGCGACAGAGGAATGTCAGCATGCTACGGGACAGACTGGACCCCTGGACTATGGCAGCTCCGAGGAGGACTGCTCCAAAGAGAAGTGTGAGGAGAGATTCTCCCAGAACAGTCACACAGACAGTGGTGTTAGGACTCCCCAGTGCAGGATATGTTTCCAGGGTCCAGAACAGGTGAGTGGCCTTACAGGTAGACAATAGACTGTAGACATATAGGTAGACCTTTGGTCAGACATTGACTGTATATGACTAATTGTTGCTAACAAGGATGTTTTTCAAAGTGTTTCAAAAACAATGGAGCAGAAGGGCTGAAAAATTCTCTCTCTCTCTTTCTTTCTCCTTCCCTCTCAACACTGTGCATGTTGTGGATCCCAAGCACCCAGGAGCAATTATATGCTTGAGAACAGAAATAATGATTTTCTAACTTACTCACTTCCCATGGCTATGTAAAAGGTAGGAGTACTAGAATTCACAGAGCAAGCCCTGTCTTAGAAGAGATAGGAACAGAACATAACAGATGAAGCCCTGTCTTAGAAGAGATAGGAACAGAACATAACAGATGAAGCCCTGTCTTAGAAGAGATAGGAACAGAACATAACAGAGGAAGCCCTGTCTTAGAAGAGATAGGGACAGAACATGACAGAGGAAGCCCTGTCTTAGACAGAAGAGATAGGGACAGAACATGACAGAGGAAGCCCTGTCTTAGACAGAAGAGATAGGGACAGAACATGACAGAGGAAGCTCTGTCTTAGAAGAGATAGGAACAGAACATGACAGAGGAAGCCCTGTCGTAGAAGAGATAGGAACAGAACATGACAGAGGAAGCCCTGTCTTAGACAGAAGAGATAGGGACAGAACATGACAGAGGAAGCCCTGTCTTAGAAGAGATAGGAACAGAACATAACAGAGGAAGCCCTGTCTTAGAAGAGATAGGAACAGAACATAACAGAGGAAGCCCTGTCTTAGACAGAAGAGATAGGGACAGAACATGACAGAGGAAGCCCTGTCTTAGACAGAAGAGATAGGGACAGAACATGACAGAGGAAGCCCTGTCTTAGAAGAGATAGGAACAGAACATAACAGAGGAAGCCCTGTCTTAGAAGAGATAGGAACAGAACATGACAGAGGAAGCCCTGTCTTAGACAGAAGAGATAGGGACAGAACATGACAGAGGAAGCCCTGTCTTAGAAGAGATAGGAACAGAACATAACAGAGGAAGCCCTGTCTTAGAAGAGATAGGAACAGAACATAACAGAGGAAGCCCTGTCTTAGAAGAGATAGGAACAGAACATAACAGAGGAAGCCCTGTCTTAGACAGAAGAGATAGGGACAGAACATGACAGAGGAAGCCCTGTCTTAGACAGAAGAGATAGGGACAGAACATGACAGAGGAAGCCCTGTCTTAGACAGAAGAGATAGGGACAGAACATGACAGAGGAAGCCCTGTCTTAGACAGAAGAGATAGGAACAGAACATGACAGAGGAAGCCCTGTCTTAGACAGAAGAGATAGGGACAGAACATGACAGAGGAAGCCCTGTCTTAGACAGAAGAGATAGGAACAGAACATGACAGAGGAAGCCCTGTCTTAGACAGAAGAGATAGGGACAGAACATGACAGAGGAAGCCCTGTCTTAGACAGAAGAGATAGGGACAGAACATGACAGAGGAAGCCCTGTCTTAGACAGAAGAGATAGGGACAGAACATGACAGAGGAAGCCCTGTCTTAGACAGAAGAGATAGGAACAGAACATGACAGAGGAAGCTCTGTCTTAGAAGAGATGGGAACAGAACATGACAGAGGAAGCCCTGTCTTAGAAGAGATGGGAACAGAACATGACAGAGGAAGCCCTGTCGTAGAAGAGATAGGAACAGAACATGACAGAGGAAGCCCTGTCTTAGAAGAGATGGGAACAGAACATGACAGAGGAAGCCCTGTCTTAGAAGAGATGGGAACAGAACATGACAGAGGAAGCCCTGTCGTAGAAGAGATAGGAACAGAACATGACAGAGGAAGCCCTGTCTTAGAAGAGATGGGAACAGAACATGACAGAGGAAGCCCTGTCTTAGAAGAGATGGGAACAGAACATGACAGAGGAAGCCCTGTCGTAGAAGAGATAGGAACAGAACATGACAGAGGAAGCCCTGTCGTAGAAGAGATAGGAACAGAACATGACAGAGGAAGCCCTGTCGTAGAAGAGATAGGAACAGAACATGACAGATGAAGCCCTGTCTTAGAAGAGATAGGAACAGAACATGACAGAGGAAGCCCTGTCGTAGAAGAGATAGGAACAGAACATGACAGAGGAAGCCCTGTCGTAGAAGAGATAGGAACAGAACATGACAGAGGAAGCCCTGTCTTAGAAGAGATAGGAACAGAACATGACAGAGGAAGCCCTGTCTTAGAAGAGATAGGAACAGAACATAACAGAGGAAGCCCTGTCTTAGACAGAAGAGATAGGGACAGAACATGACAGAGGAAGCCCTGTCTTAGACAGAAGAGATAGGGACAGAACATGACAGAGGAAGCCCTGTCTTAGAAGAGATGTGCATCAACTAGCCCAGGGGTATTCAACCCAGGGTCCGTGGTTTTGCAGGGGGTCCGTGAAAATATCTATATATTTTTTAAAGGGATTTACATTTTTAGCTCCCCTGCTCAGACTTTGCATGCATCAACCAATGGCTGGGTGCCACGTCATCGACAGTGCTGTAGGGCACGTGTTGCTGTAACATCTGATGCGATTAGCTGATAGTTAAATATCTATCCAGGCGTTGTTAGAGCCGGCATGCGTCAGCAACGCCTGGGCAGAGCAGCGTGGCCATAAGCTTTGAAAAAGCACCACGGATGCCGCTGGCTGCTGGTAAGCTTTCTTGACAGATTTTGGCCAACACATGGCTCACCTTTGTTTAACCAGCGAAACAGCTGCTATTAGCTATTCGTGTTTGGAGTGACCTGCCTAGCTAATAGGTAGAGTTCCACTTCCACTTCCTGTTATAATGTGGGAGGTCAAAATCATATAAAACCATCTACCAAACCTATTAATTTCAAAATGTTGATGACTGAACCTTGTCATTCACCTGATGATAAGACAAGTCGTGAACATATATCTTTTTTGCTAACATATGATGGAGATCCCTGGTTCACCGGTTTGCCTGGGCGGAGGTCCCTGGTTCACCGGTTTGTTTGGGTGGAGGTCCCTGGTTCACCGGTTTGTCTGGGTGGGGGTCCATGGTTCACCGGTTTGTCTGGGTGGAGGTTCCTGGTTCACCGGTTTGTCTGGGTGGAGGTCCCTGGTTCACCGGTTTGTCTGGGAGGAGGTTCCTGGTTCACCGGTTTCCCTGGGTGGAGGTCCCTGGTTCACCGGTTTCCCTGGGTGGAGGTTCCTGGTTCACCGGTTTGCCTGGGTGGAGGTCCCTGGTTCACCGGTTTCCCTGGGTGGGGGTCCCTGGTTCACCGGTTTCCCTGGGTGGAGGTCCATGGTTCACCGGTTTCCCTGGGTGGGGGTCCCTGGTTCACCGGTTTGCCTGGGTGGGGGTCCCTGGTTCACCTGTTTGCCTGGGTGGAGGTCCCTGGTTCACCGGTTTGTCTGGGCGGGGGTCCCTGGTTCACCGGTTTGCCTGGGCGGGGGTCCATGGTTCACCGGTTTGCCTGGGCGGGGGTCCATGGTTCACCGGTTTGCTTGGGTGGAGGTCCATGGTTCACCGGTTTGCTTGGGTGGAGGTCCCTGGTTCACCGGTTTGCCTGGGTGGAGGTCCATGGTTCACCGGTTTGCCCGGGCGGGGGTCCCTGGTTCACCGGTTTCCCTGGGTGGAGGTCCATGGTTCACCGGTTTGCCTGGGCGGAGGTCCCTGGGTCACCGGTTTGCCCGGGCGGAGGTCCATGGTTCACCGGTTTGCCTGGGTGGAGGTCCCTGGTTCACCGGTTTGCCTGGGTGGAGGTCCCTGGTTCACCGGTTTGCCTGGGTGGAGGTCCCTGGTTCACCGGTTTGCCTGGGTGGAGGTCCCTGGGTCGCCGGTTTGCTTGGGTGGAGGTCCCTGGTTCACCGGTTTGCCTGGGTGGAGGTCCCTGGGTCGCCGGTTTGCTTGGGTGGAGGTCCCTGGTTCACCGGTTTGCCTGGGTGGAGGTCCCTGGTTCACCGGTTCGCCTGGGTGGAGGTCCATGGTTCACCGGTTTCCCTGGGTGGAGGTCCCTGGTTCACCGGTTTCCCTGGGTGGAGGTCCCTGGTTCACCGGTTTCCCTGGGTGGAGGTCCCTGGTTCACCGGTTTGCCTGGGTGGAGGTCCATGGTTCACCGGTTTGCCTGGGCGGGGGTCCCTGGTTCACCGGTTTCCCTGGGTGGAGGTCCATGGTTCACCGGTTTGCCTGGGCGGAGGTCCCTGGGTCACCGGTTTGCCCGGGCGGAGGTCCATGGTTCACCGGTTTGCCTGGGTGGAGGTCCCTGGTTCACCGGTTTGCTTGGGTGGAGGTCCATGGTTCACCGGTTTGCTTGGGTGGAGGTCCCTGGGTCGCCGGTTTGCCTGGGCGGGGGTCCATGGTTCACCGGTTTGCTTGGGTGGAGGTCCCTGGGTCGCCGGTTTGCCTGGGCGGAGGTCCCTGGGTCGCCGGTTTGCCTGGGCGGAGGTCCCTGGTTCACCGGTTTGCTTGGGTGGAGGTCCCTGGTTCGCCGGTTTGCTTGGGTGGAGGTCCCTGGGTCGCCGGTTTGCCTGGGCGGAGGTCCATGGTTCACCGGTTTGCTTGGGTGGAGGTCCATGGTTCACCGGTTTGCCTGGGCGGAGGTCCATGGTTCACCGGTTTGCTTGGGTGGAGGTCCATGGTTCACCGGTTTGCCTGGGCGGAGGTCCATGGTTCACCGGTTTGCCTGGGTGGGGGTCCCTGGTTCACCGGTTTGCCTGGGCGGAGGTCCATGGTTCACCGGTTTGCCTGGGCGGAGGTCCATGGTTCACCGGTTTGCTTGGGTGGAGGTCCCTGGGTCGCCGGTTCGCCTGGGCGGGGGTCCATGGTTCACCGGTTTGTCTGGGCGGGGGTTCCTGGGTTGCCGGTTTGCCTGGGCGGGGGGTCTCTAGGTCGCCAGTTTGCCTGGGTGGGGGTCCCTGGCTCACCGGTTTGCTTGGGCGGGGGTTCCTGGGTCGCCGGTTTGTCTGGGCGGGGGTTCCTGGGTCACCGGTTTGCCTGGGTGGGGGGTCTCTGGGTCGCCAGTTTGCCTGGGCGGGGGTCCTTGCGTAACAAAGAGTTGAAGACCCCTGAATTTGCCCCATCTTCACCCAGTCTTTCACTGATGAAGACATATCCTCATGGTCTGTCTCTGTGTTGACATTTAGGGAGACACTAGTCTAGTGTCTGATGATGCCCGTTGGAGAACATTAGAGAGCATCTCTCTCCCTCTGCTCCAAATTACATCACATTATAGAACACTACTGCCTGGAGTGGTAGTTGCAGTAAGCCTGTCTCTGGGTGGCAGGCTGCTGAAAGCTGTTTGGCGCTGAGGATAAATGACAATGTGTCCCAAATGGCACCCTAGTTGCTATCTAATGCACTACTTTAGACCAGGGCCCATAAGGTGGCCCCTAGGGTGCCATTTGAGCTGCATTCTCAGTATAAAGAGTGTGTTAAAGCTTTGGCTCAGTCTGGGAGCAGGAGGAGGAAATAAAACACATTCAGGAGAACCAGTGATGCTGTCGGTCAATCTGAAAGGTCTCCTATTCATTCATACTCTCTCCTCCCTCCTCTCTCTCTCATCCCTCCTCCCTCTCCCCCCCCCTCTCTCCTCCCTCCTCTCTCTCTCCTCCCTCCTCTCTCTCCTCCCCCTCTCTCTCTCATCCCTCCTCTCTCTCCTCCCTCCTCTCTCTCTCATCCCTCCTCTCTCTCCTCCCCCTCTCTCCTCCCTCCTCTCTCCTCCCTCCTCTCTCCCTCTCTCTCTCTCTCCTCCTCCCCCCTCTCTCTCCTCCCTCCTCTCTCTCTCATCCCTCCTCTCTCTCCTCCCTCCTCTCTCTCTCATCCCTCCTCTCTCTCCTCCCCCTCTCTCCTCCCTCCTCTCTCTCCTCCCTCCTCTCTCCCTCTCTCTCTCTCTCCTCCTCCCCCTCTCTCTCTCCTCCCCCCCCCCCCCCCCTCTCACTCCTCTCCCCCTCTCTCCTCCTCCCCCCTCTCTCCTCCCCACCCTCTCCCCCTTTCTCCCTCTCCCCCTCTCTCCCTCTCTCCCCCTCTCTCTCCTCCCCACCCTCTCCCTCCTCTCTCCCCCTCTCCTCTCTCTCTCCTCCCTCCTCTCTCTCCTCCCTCCTCTCTCTCCTCCCTCCTCTCTCCCTCTCTCTCCCTCTCTCTCCTCCCCCTCTATCTCTCCCCTCTCTCTCCCCACTCTCTCTCCTCCCCCTCTCTAGCTCATCCCTCTCTCTCTCCCCCTCACTCTCTCTCTCTCCCCCCCTCTCTCTCCTCCCCCTCTCTCCCTCCTCCCTCCCTCCCCCTCTCTCCTCTCTCTCTCCTCCCTCCTCTCTCCCTCTCTCTCTCCCTCTCTCTCTCCTCCCCCTCTCTCTCTCCTCCCCCTCTCCCCCTCTCTCTCTCCCCCCCCCCTCTCTCTCCTCCTCCCCCTCTCTCTATCCTCCCCACCCTCTCCCCCTCTCTCCCTCTCTCCACCTCTCTCCCCCTCTCTCTCCTCCCCACCCTCTCCCTCCTCTCTCCCTCCTCTCTCTCTCCTCCCTCCTCTCTCTCCCTCCCTCCTCTCTCTCCTCACTCCTCTCTCTCCTCCCTCCTCTCTCCCTCTCTCTCTCCCTCTCTCTCTCCTCCCCCTCTCTAGCTCCTCCCCTCTCTCTCTCATCCCCCTCTCTCTCTCCCTCTCTCTCTCTCTCTCTCTCTCTCTCTCTCTCTCTCTCCCCCTCTCTCTCCTCCCCCTCTCTCTCTCTCCTCCTCCCCCTCTCTCTCTCTCCCTCCTCACCCTCTCTCTCTCCTCCTCCCCCTCTCTCTCTCCTCCCCTCCCCCCCCTCTCTTTCCTCCTCCTCCGCCTCTCTCTCTCCCTCCCCACCCCTCTCCCCCCCCTCCCTCTCTCTCCCCCTCTCTCTCCTCCCCACCCTCTCCCTCCTCTCTCTCCCCCCCTCTCTCCTCCCCACCCTCCTCTCTCTCCCCCCTTCTCTCTCCCCCACCCTCTCTCTCTCCCCCTCTCTCTCCCCCCCCTCTCTCTCTCCCCCTCTCTCTCCCCCCCCCTCTCTCCCCCTCCTCTCTCTCTCCCCCTCTCTCCTCCCCACCCTCTCCCTCTCTCCCCCTCTCTCTCCCTCTCTCTCCCCTCTCTCTCCCCCTCTCTCTCTCCCTCTCTCTCCTCCTCCTCCCCCTCTCTCACTCAGCCTAGTCTAATATGTTATTTGAATGTAAACCCTATTTCAGACACTTGTTGAACCTACTCTGCTAGTCTGATTCCTGTCACAGACAGTACAGGACAGTTGGTTCCCCGGGCGGTTTAGGTTGAATTAGGTTGGATAACCAACGTACCAGTTCAGACCTCTTTTCAACTCAAGTTGTTGTAGCCTAACTACCAGACAGCAGGCTGCACTGGGTACACATACATTTATCTGCCAGCCAGGATCAGCTTTTCTATGTCTTTATTGTGTAGTATCCACCTGTTGGTATTACATAGATAGTGTGAAATTGAGTCTAGATAATTGCCTGTCTTTCTCTGAAGAAAGGAACAGGAGAGATGTCATTATAGATGTTTGGCTTTAGAAAAGTGCTCTTCTGGGTGCTTGTGTTAACAACTGAAACATGAAAGCAAGAGAATGACATTCTTGAAAGGCTGTTTCCGCCCTCTCTGTGTCTCTCTGTGTCTCTCTGTGTGTCTCTCTGTGTCTCTCTGTGTGTCTCTCTGTGTGTCTCTCTGTGTGTCTCTCTGTCTCACTCTGTGTCTCGCTCTGTGTCTCTCTGTGTGTCTCGCTCTGTGTCTCGCTCTGTGTCTCTCTGTGTGTCTCACTCTGTCTCACTCTGTGTGTCTCTCTGTGTGTCTCTCTGTGTGTCTCTCTGTGTGTCTGTCTGTGTCTCTCTCTGTGTCTCTCTCTATGTCTCTCTCTGCGTGTCTCTCTGTGTCTCTCTCTCTCTGTGTCTCTCTCTGTGTCTCTCCCTGTGTCTCTCTCCCTGTGTCTCCCTGTGTCTCTCTCCCTGTGTCTCTCTCCCTGTGGCCTGGTCATGATAACCATGGTAACTGTGAGATGTCTGGAACCAGAGAGGATGTGGCCTGGTCATGATAACCATGGTAACTGTGAGATGTCTGGAACCAGAGAGGATGTGGCCTGGTCATGATAACCATGGTAACTGTGAGATGTCTGGAACCAGAGAGGATGTGGCCTGGTCATGATAACCATGGTAACTGTGAGATATCTGGAACCAGAGAGGATGTGGCCTGGTCATGATAACCATGGTAACTGTGAGATGTCTGGAACCAGAGAGGATGTGGCCTGGTCATGATAACCATGGTAACTGTGAGATGTCTGGAACCAGAGAGGATGTGGCCTGGTCATGATAACCATGGTAACTGTGAAATGTCTGGAACCAGAGAGGATGTGGCCTGGTCATGATAACCATGGTAACTGTGAGATGTCTGGAACCAGAGAGGATGTGGCCTGGTCATGATAACCATGGTAACTGTGAGATGTCTGGAACCAGAGAGGATGTGGCCTGGTCATGATAACCATGGTAACTGTGAGATGTCTGGAACCAGAGAGGATGTGGCCTGGTCATGATAACCATGGTAACTGTGAAATGTCTGGAACCAGAGAGGATGTGGCCTGGTCATGATAACCATGGTAACTGTGAGATGTCTGGAACCAGAGAGGATGTGGCCTGGTCATGATAACCATGGTAACTGTGAGATGTCTGGAACCAGAGAGGATGTGGCCTGGTCATGATAACCATGGTAACTGTGAGATGTCTGGAACCAGAGAGGATGTGGCCTGGTCATGATAACCATGGTAACTGTGAAATGTCTGGAACCAGAGAGGATGTGGCCTGGTCATGATAACCATGGTAACTGTGAGATGTCTGGAACCAGAGAGGATGTGGCCTGGTCATGATAACCATGGTAACTGTGAGATGTCTGGAACCAGAGAGGATGTGGCCTGGTCATGATAACCATGGTAACTGTGAAATGTCTGGAACCAGAGAGGATGTGGCCTGGTCATGATAACCATGGTAACTGTGAGATGTCTGGAACCAGAGAGGATGTGGCCTGGTCATGATAACCATGGTAACTGTGAAATGTCTGGAACCAGAGAGGATGTGGCCTGGTCATGATAACCATGGTAACTGTGAGATGTCTGGAACCAGAGAGGATGTGGCCTGGTCATGATAACCATGGTAACTGTGAGATGTCTGGAACCAGAGAGGATGTGGCCTGGTCATGATAACCATGGTAACTGTGAAATGTCTGGAACCAGAGAGGATGTGGCCTGGTCATGATAACCATGGTAACTGTGAGATGTCTGGAACCAGAGAGGATGTGGCCTGGTCATGATAACCATGGTAACTGTGAGATGTCTGGAACCAGAGAGGATGTGGCCTGGTCATGATAACCATGGTAACTGTGAGATGTCTGGAACCAGAGAGGATGTGGCCTGGTCATGATAACCATGGTAACTGTGAGATGTCTGGAACCAGAGAGGATGTGGCCTGGTCATGATAACCATGGTAACTGTGAGATGTCTGGAACCAGAGAGGATGTGGCCTGGTCATGATAACCATGGTAACTGTGAAATGTCTGGAACCAGAGAGGATGTGGCCTGGTCATGATAACCATGGTAGCTGTGAGATGTCTGGAACCAGAGAGGATGTGGCCTGGTCATGATAACCATGGTAACTGTGAGATGTCTGGAACCAGAGAGGATGTGGCCTGGTCATGATAACCATGGTAACTGTGAGATGTCTGGAACCAGAGAGGATGTGGCCTGGTCATGATAACCATGGTAACTGTGAGATGTCTGGAACCAGAGAGGATGTGGCCTGGTCATGATAACCATGGTAACTGTGAGATGTCTGGAACCAGAGAGGATGTGGCCTGGTCATGATAACCATGGTAACTGTGAGATGTCTGGAACCAGAGAGGATGTGGCCTGGTCATGATAACCATGGTAACTGTGAGATGTCTGGAACCAGAGAGGATGTGGCCTGGTCATGATAACCATGGTAGCTGTGAGATGTCTGGAACCAGAATAAATATATTATATTGGTAATGCTGATGATAAAAATACGCTTTTTAATGAGTGTCACACACTAACGTGTCATCTCACTCTCTCTCACTTTCTCTCACTGAGCTGATAAATCTCTATCACTCTCTCTGAGAGGATTATAAATGACAAGTTCACGGTAGAACACACTGATGTGAGAATCACACTCGCTCACACACACGCACTACACACACAAACTTTCACACATAACAAGATACGAGCGTTAAGGATTCATCTCTGCGGAGGTCTCTGTTCAAACAGATTACATGAGCTTTGGGAGGTAAGGAAGCAGAAACCACAGCCCTGTCTATCTGTCTGGAGGAAACACGCTGTAGAATCCACACTGTGACAGATACAGAGTCAGTGGGGACATGTAGGTACAGAGCTGAAGGGCACGTTACTGGTAACTCTAGAGACAAGGCTCCAGATCGACCGTTCTCCAGAGCTGTGGGTGCACAGGACATGTAGGTACAGAACTGAAGGGCACGTTACTGGTAACTCTAGAGACAAGGCTCCAGATCGACCATTCTCCAGAGCTGTGGGTGCACAGGACATGTAGGTACAGAACTGAAGGGCACGTTACTGGTAACTCTAGAGACAAGGCTCCATCCAGATCGACCGTTCTCCAGAGCTGTGGGTGCACGTTACTGGTAACTCTAGAGACAAGGCTCCATCCAGATCGACCGTTCTCCAGAGCTGTGGGTGCATAGGACATGGCTCCTCATTCCCTACATTGTGCACTACTCCTGCTCTGGCTAAACGTGATGCATTATATAGAGAATATGGTGCCAGATTAACCCTGTGGCAGCACCAATTATGTATATAAACCCTGGACTGCTGATGCTATGTATTGGCCAATGAGAGGCTTTGAAGCCATGTGTCGGCCATATTGGTGCTCCCCAGTAGGAACAGTCCATAAGAATGAATGGAATTCTACAGTATTTCAATTAAATGTTCAAGGACAAAATGACATGTATAAAAATATTTTTTGTTTTAGTGTGGCCAGTAACATTAGTAATGTAACAAATATATACTTTAAGGAAAATGTTTTTATATATATGTTTATCTCACATAATATTATTTAAAAGTCTGCATTAAGGCTGTGATAGAATAAATATAGCTAAAAGTAATGGAGACATTAATACATGCATTTCTTTAGCTTACAGAATATTTTTGACACCGGTGTCGGAGTGTCGAGATGGAGGGGCGATGGCTTCAATACAGCGCCCCCTATCAGTCATCCAGCGTATATGTAAATCATCGGTCAGCATCCTGGCCGACACTCAGCTGGCTCACTGTAAGACAAAACCAATAGCAGCATTTTCCTTTGTGTCCCACAGGGGGAGCTGCTGAGCCCGTGTCGCTGCAGTGGGTCTGTCCGCTGCACCCATGAGCCCTGCCTCATCAAGTGGATCAGTGAGAGGGGCTCCTGGAGCTGTGAGCTCTGCTACTACAAGTACCACGTGGTAGCCATCAGCACCAATAACCCACTCCAGGTAGGGACAGCTGTGAGCTCTGCTACTACAAGTACCACGTGGTAGCCATCAGCACTAATAACCCACTCCAGGTAGGGACAGCTGTGAGCTCTGCTACTACAAGTACCACGTGGTAGCCATCAGCACTAATAACCCGCTCCAGGTAGGGACAGCTGTGAGCTCTGCTACTACAAGTACCACGTGGTAGCCATCAGCACCAATAACCCACTCCAGGTAGGGACAGCTGTGAGCTCTGCTACTACAAGTACCACGTGGTAGCCATCAGCACTAATAACCCACTCCAGGTAGGGACAGCTGTGAGCTCTGCTACTACAAGTACCACGTGGTAGCCATCAGCACCAATAACCCACTCCAGGTAGGGACAGCTGTGAGCTCTGCTACTACAAGTACCACGTGGTAGCCATCAGCACTAATAACCCACTCCAGGTAGGGACAGCTGTGAGCTCTGCTACTACAAGTACCACGTGGTAGCCATCAGCACCAATAACCCGCTCCAGGTAGGGACAGCTGTGATGGGACTCGCCTGCTCTTAGACTTGAGTCAGGGGGAGGGTTTTAGAGGATGAAGAGGAGAGCTCTAATTGGGTGTATATCACACAGCACTGCAGAGCGAGAGGGTTAATACTAGTGTATAGTGTGTATGAATAGTGTGGGATGATGATGTACTCTCTCTTCCTCCCTCTCTCTCCCCTTCCCTCCTTCTTTCCCCGTCCCTCCTCCTCCCTCTCTCTCTCTCTTCCTCTCTCCCCCTCCCTCTCTCTCTGTCCCCCCTCCCTCCTTCTCTCCCCCTCCCTCTCCCTCTCCCTCCTCTCCTCCTCTCTCGCCCTCCCCCCAGTGGCAGGCCATCTCTCTGACAGTGATAGAGAAGGTCCAGATAGCAGCGGCCGTGCTGGGCAGCCTGTTCCTCATGTCCTCCATCTCCTGGCTGGTGTGGTCGTCCCTCAGCCCCTCGGCCAAGTGGCAGCGCCAGGACCTGCTCTTCCAGATCTGCTACGCCATGTACGGATTCATGGACCTCGTCTGCATCGGTGAGGCCGGCACACAGAGGAACTCCTCCTCCTCCTCCTCTTCTTCTTCCTTGGTTGATTTATTGGGGGGAAAAGATAGACAACCCAGGGGATTCTACTTGTTTGCAACGTGGTCCCCTATGGAATACACCTCCCTCCTCCTTCATTCCCTCTTCTCCAATCAGGACACTTGAGGTGGGACATATATGACTCCCCAGACAGAGCTCTGGAGGACTCACTGTGTGATTAACCAACACTACCAACATGTTGGATTCAGGATGTATTCATGTGTAACTGACACCCTCCCCCTCTTCTTCTCTCTCGTTAAAGCGCTGATCGTCCATGAAGGCCCCTCAGTGTTCAGGATCTTTAACCGCTGGCAGGCAGTGAACCAGCAGTGGAAGGTGCTGAACTACGACAAGATCAAAGACACTGAGGACCACCAGAGATCCAGGCTGACGCCCAGGCACCTGGCCCTGCCCAACCCCAGGACGAGTGCTCCTACCGGGGCAGAGCCGGGGGATGACATGGTCTCCCCCTCCACCTCCTCCCTCATGGCCGCGGTGGCCGCCTCCGCGCCTGGCTACACCGGGGCCACAGCCGCAACCGCCAGCCTGACGACGGTGACGACGCAGGACTCAATGTCGGAGCAGGGGCCACCATCCCTGCCAGACCACCACTGTGCGTACAACATCCTCCACCTGCTCACCCAGCACCTCTGGACAACGCAGCAGGAGCCCCGCCCCACTCAAGTCCATCCCCAGCCTCCGCAGCCCAGCAACAGCAGCCGGGAGCTGGTCATGAGAGTCACTACGGTCTGAGGCTTCAACTGAGGCCTAACTTTGTTATGTTACAACAACCAACATAAGAGAGAGAGGGGTGTGTGGCCTCTTTTTGGGAGTTTGAATGGAGGATTGGGAGACGTTGCTGCTGCTTCACAGAGACTTACATGAAGTTACTCAATGCTGCCTGGGACAGAAAGATGAAGGAGCGAGGGGGAGAGTGTGGGTGAGAGGGAGAGAGTGTGGGTGAGGGGTAGAGTGTGGGTGAGGGAGAGAGTGTGGGTGAGGGAGAGAGTGTGGGTGAGGGAGAGAGTGTGGGTGAGGGAGAGAGTGTGGGTGAGGGAGAGAGTGTGGGTGAGGGGTAGAGTGTGGGTGAGAGGTAGAGTGTGGGTGAGGGGTAGAGTGTGGGTGAGGGAGAGAGTGTGGGTGAGGGGTAGAGTGTGGGTGAGAGGTAGAGTGTGGGTGAGGGGTAGAGTGTGGGTGAGGGGAGAGTGTGGGTAAGGGAGAGAGTGTGGGTGAGGGAGAGAGTGTGGGTGAGGGAGAGAGTGTGGGTGAGGGGTAGAGTGTGGGTGAGAGGTAGAGTGTGGGTGAGGGGTAGAGTGTGGGTGAGGGGAGAGTGTGGGTGAGGGGAGAGTGTGGGTGAGGGGGAGTGTGGGTGAGGGGGAGTGTGGGTGAGGGGGAGAGTGTGGGTGAGGGGGAGTGTGGGTGAGGGGTAGAGTGTGGGTGAGGGGTAGAGTGTGGGTGAGGGGTAGAGTGTGGGTGAGGGGTAGAGTGTGGGTGAGTGGGGAGTGTGGGTGAGGGAGAGAGTGTGGGTGAGGTTAGAGTGTGGGTGAGGGTTAGAGTGTGGTTGAAGGTTAGAGTGTGGGTGAGGGGTAGAGTGTGGGTGAGGGGGAGTGTGAGTGAGGATGGACAGGGGGTGAGGATGGACAGGGGGTGAGGATGGAGAGGGCAAGAGAGAGGGAGAGATCTGCCAGTTTCCTGTGTTTTGACAGCCTTGATGTAATAAAACGAGATTTCCAGATCTGTGTGTGGTGGTCTGATGTAGCAGGAAGGATGTGTGAGGCAGAGCCATTTCTCTCATATATATATATATATATATATATATATATATATATATATATATATATATAAATAACTCTGCTTACAGGGAGCTGTGATAGTAGATCACATCAGATCAGTGTCGTCTATGTAGCCTGGAGCAACACTCCTGTCAGGAAGCTGCAGTCCTCACAGTCAGGATAAATAGACCTTTCTCATTACTATGATGACAGACAGGAGCACAGTTCAGAACAGTGACAGTCCATAACACTAATACCTTCTTACATTAGCTGTTCACAATGACAATTCAGTCTGAATCACAAATGGCACCCTATTCCCGACATAGTGCACTACTTTAGACCAGAACCTGATGGGCCCTGGTCAAAACTAGTGGACTGCACAGGGAATAGGTTGCTATTTGGGATGCAGACAAGTTTCAATACAAAACAAGCCGTGAAGAGCTTGAATAGTACGCCACTGACCCGAGGTTAGTTTGGAGTGGCCTACAGTATGTGGTAACGCATTAACAGTTGAATTATTCATATTGGAATAGGATTCCTTCCTGTCAACTCTGAGACATGGCAGAGGCATAACAGACAGCTTTACATCTTCCCAGAGTCATTTATTAACAGCTTTACATCTTCCCAGAGTCATTTATTAACAGCTTTACATCTTCCCAGAGTCATTTATTAACAGCTTTACATCTTCCCAGAGTCATTTATTAACAGCTTTACATCTTCCCAGAGTCATTTATTAACAGCTTTACATCTTCCCAGAGTCATTTATTAACAGCTTTACGTCTTCCCAGAGTCATTTATTAACAGCTTTACATCTTCCCAGAGTCATTTATAAACAGCTTTACATCTTCCCAGAGTCATTTATTTATAAACAGCTTTACATCTTCCCAGAGTCAATTATTAACAGCTTTACGTCTTCCCAGAGTCATTTATAAACAGCTTTACATCTTCCCAGAGTCATTTATAAACAGCTTTACATCTTCCCAGAGTCATTTATAAATAGCTTTACATCTTCCCAGAGTCATTTATTAACAGCTTTACATCTTCCCAGAGTCATTTATTAACAGCTTTACATCTTCCCAGAGTCATTTATAAACAGCTTTACATCTTCCCAGAGTCATTTATTTATAAACAGCTTTACATCTTCCCAGAGTCAATTATTAACAGCTTTACGTCTTCCCAGAGTCATTTATAAACAGCTTTACGTCTTCCCAGAGTCATTTATAAACAGCTTTACGTCTTCCCAGAGTCATTTATAAACAGCTTTACGTCTTCCCAGAGTCATTTATAAACAGCTTTACATCTTCCCAGAGTCATTTATAAACAGCTTTACATCTTCCCAGAGTCATTTATTAACAGCTTTACATCTTCCCAGAGTCATTTATAAACAGCTTTACATCTTCCCAGAGTGATTTATTAACAGCTTTACATCTTCCCAGAGTGATTTATTAACAGCTTTACATCTTCCCAGAGTCATTTATTAACAGCTTTACATCTTCCCAGAGTCATTTATTAACAGCTTTACATCTTCCCAGAGTCATTTATAAACAGCTTTACATCTTCCCAGAGTCATTTATTAACAGCTTTACATATTCCCAGAGTCATTTATAAACAGCTTTACATCTTCCCAGAGTCATTTATAAACAGCTTTACATCTTCCCAGAGTCATTTAATTATAAACAGCTTTACATCTTCCCAGAGTCATTTATAAAGAGCTTTACATCTTCCCAGAGTCATTTATAAACAGCTTTACGTCTTCCCAGAGTCATTTATAAACAGCTTTACATCTTCCCAGAGTCATTTATAAACAGCTTTACATCTTCCCAGAGTCATTTATAAACAGCTTTACATCTTCCCAGAGTCATTTATAAACAGCTTTACATCAGCAAGTAGCCTGAGTGAAAACTGAAGAGTAGCAAGTAGCCTGAGTGTTGTTGGAGTGAAAACTGAAGAGCAGCAGAGGGTGTTGTTGGAGTGAAAACTGAAGAGCAGCAGAGGGTGTTGTTGGAGTGTAAACTGAAGAGCAGCAGAGGGTGTTGTTAGGGTGTAAACTGAAGAGCAGCAGAGGGTGTTGTTAGGGTGTAAACTGAAGAGTAGCAGAGGGTGTTGTTAGGGTGTAAACTGAAGAGCAGCAGAGGGTGTTGTTAGGGTGTAAACTGAAGAGCAGCAGAGGGTGTTGTTAGGGTGTAAACTGAAGAGCAGCGGAGGGTGTTGTTAGGGTGTAAACTGAAGAGCAGCAGGTGGTGTTGTTGGAGTGAAAACTGAAGAGCAGCAGAGGGTGTTGTTGGGGTGTAAACTGAAGAGCAGCAGAGGGTGTTGTTAGGGTGTAAACTGAAGAGTAGCAGAGGGTGTTAGGGTGTAAACTGAAGAGTAGCAGAGGGTGTTGTTAGGGTGTAAACTGAAGAGCAGCAGAGGGTGTTGTTGGAGTGAAAACTGAAGAGCAGCAGAGGGTGTTGTTGGAGTGAAAACTGAAGAGCAGCAGAGGGTGTTGTTTGGATGTAAACTGAAGAGCAGCAGAGGGTGTTGTTGGAGTGAAAACTGAAGAGCAGCAGGTGGTGTTGTTGGAGTGAAAACTGAAGAGCAGCAGGTGGTGTTGTTGGAGTGAAAACTGAAGAGCAGCAGAGGGTGTTGTTGGAGTGAAAACTGAAGAGCAGCAGAGGGTGTTGTTTGAATGTAAACTGAAGAGCAGCAGAGGGTGTTGTTGGAGTGAAAACTGAAGAGCAGCAGGTGGTGTTGTTGGAGTGAAAACTGAAGAGCAGCAGGTGGTGTTGTTGGAGTGAAAACTGAAGAGCAGCAGAGGGTGTTGTTGGAGTGAAAACTGAAGAGCAGCAGAGGGTGTTGTTTGAATGGAACATAACGAGTGAAGAGACTGATTTTCAGATGCTTCATGATGTTTTTGGTTCTGAGTGAAGTACCTCAAATCAAAACAGTGTGCATCTGGTAACCATGACGATGACCCCCCAGCACCTACCTGACCCCTGAGTTAAGCCAACCACAGTGCTCTGTGAAAAGGACACCACATGCCTTCAGTCACTGAATACATTGTTCCATGGGGACATATTTTGTTTATGATTAGTATAAATATGTTAAAGAAAACTGTTGATATGTAAAACAATGAATTTTATTCTGTGGTTCAGCTTGGGTACATCTGAGTCAGACCGTGTCGTTCAACATCGTTCCAATCATCTCTCTTTAATTACAAAATGAGCTCCGAACAACAAGTAGAAACAGATCATGATTTAGAGGTGTAGGTCTACATTCCTTAAAGCCTGGCGTCTCATTCAGAGCTCTGCTGTACTGCGAGTCCTGATCTTTGAACTTCGACACCAAGCAGCCAATCTACTCCTTATATGGTGGACTATTTTGGGCCAGGGCCGTCTCAAGCTGTTCTGCCTTCAACAGGAGGTCATCAGTAGCCTGAGTCCCAGATCTGTTTAGTCAACTACACATGATGCCTATAGGAGTTGGCTTTACAGCACAAAACAGATCTGGGACTCAGGCTATCAGGAATCAGATAGAATACACATTCTACACTCTAAAGACATCAAGTCTCTACAGGCGATATATAATAGGTAGGCTTTCCTCTAGAGGAACCCCTGGGTAATAATGATGTCACAGTGTGTGGGGAGAGAGATCGATATGTCCAGCCCCTCTACCAGTCCCCACAGTACGTCCAACCCCTCTACCAGTCCCTACAGTACGTCCAACCCCTCTACCAGTCCCCACAGTACGTCCAACCCCTCTACCAGTCCCCACAGTACGTCCAGTCCCTCTACCAGTCCCTACAGTACGTCCAGTCCCTCTACCAGTCCCTACAGTACGTCCAACCCCTCTACCAGTCCCCACAGTACGTCCAGCCCCTCTACCAGTCCCTACAGTACGTCCAGCCCCTCTACCAGTCCCCACAGTACGTCCAGCCCCTCTACCAGTCCCCACAGTATGTCCAACCCCTCTACCAGTCCCTACAGTATGTCCAACCCCTCTACCAGTCCCTACAGTACGTCCAACCCCTCTACCAGTCCCCACAGTACGTCCAGCCCCTCTACCAGTCCCTACAGTACGGCCAACCCCTCTACCAGTCCCTACAGTACGTCCAGCCCCTCTACCAGTCCCCACAGTACGTCCAACCCCTCTACCAGTCCCTACAGTATGTCCAACCCCTCTACCAGTCCCTACAGTACGTCCAACCCCTCTACCAGTCCCTACAGTACGTCCAACCCCTCTACCAGTCCCAACAGTATTTAAAGAGTAACTTTCAAGACAGAAAACAGGATGTTTTAGGCTTAGTTATAGTGAAACACATCAATCCTGGTCTTCATTTTGACAGTTTGTTGCAAAAGTGATATATTCAGGTCTTTTAGTTTTAAATTTAGCTCCTTGTCCCTAGTGGTTCAACTCTATCATTGACATGGTGATGTAGAGGCGCCCCTACGTCATCAAAGGGAGGGGTTCAGTATGAAATCCACTCCCTTCTAGATGCAGGTTGTGGAGTGGACCAATATATTTAGCATGATGCTTCCTTGAATACTGACGCTACACAACATACAAAAGGCAGTGAAGGCACATACCCGCACATGACCAAATTCAACGTTTTAGCTTACCGTTTCATACACATCAACCTGGTATACCAAGAAAACATACAAATGATACGTATGTACAGTTGAAGTCGGATGTTTACATACAATTAGGTTGGAGTCATTAAAACTCGTTTTTCAACCACTCCACAAATGTCTTGTTAACAAACTATAGTTTTGGCAAGTAGGTTAGGACATCAGCATTGTGCATGACACAAGTAATTTTTCCAACAATTGTTTACAGACAGATTATTTCACTTATAATTCACTGTATTACAATGCCAGTGGGTCAGAAGTTTACATACACTAAGTTGACTGTGCCTTTAAACAGCTTGGAAAATTCCAGAAAATGATGTCATGGCATTAGAAGCTTCTGAAAGGCTAATTGACATTATTTGAGTCAATTGGAGGTGTACCTGTGGATGTATTTCAAGGCCTACCTTCAAACTCAGTGCCTCTTTGCTTGACATAATGGGAAAATCAAAAGAAATCAGCCAAGACCTCGGGGAAAAAAATGTATACCTCCACAAGTCTGGTTCATCCTTGGGAGCAATTTCCAAATGCCTGAAAGTACCACATTCATCTGTACAAACAATAGTATGCAAGTATAAACACCATGGGACCAAACAGCCATCATACCGCTCAGGAAGGAGACATGTTCTGTCTCCTAGAGATGAACGAACTTTAGTGCCGAAAAGTGCAAATCAATCCCAGAACAACAGCAAAGGACCTTGTGAAGATGCTGGAGGAAAAGTATCTATATCCACAGTAAAACAAGTCCTATATCGACATAACCTGAAAGGCCGCTCAGCAAGGAAGAAGCCACTGCTCCAACACCAACATAAAAAAAGCCAGACTACGGTTTGCAACTGCACATGGACACAAAGATGGTACTTTCTGGAGAAATGTCCTCTGGTCTGATGAAACAAAAATAGAACTGTTTGGACATAATGAGCATCGTTATGTTTGGAGGAAAAAGGGGGAGGCTTGCAAGCCGAAGAACATCACCGCAACCATGAAGCACGGGGGTGGCAGCGTCATGTTGTGTGGGTGCTTTGCTGCAGGAGGGCCAGGTGCACTTCACAAAATACATGGCATCATGAGGGAGGAAAGTTATGTGGATATAATGAAGCAACATTTCCAGCATCAGTCAGGAAGTTAAAGCTTGGTCGCAAAAGGGTCTTCCAAATGGACAATGACCCCAAGCATACTTCCAAAGTTGTGGCAAAATGGCTTAAGGACAACAAAGTCAAGGTATTGGAATGGCCATCACAAAGCCCTGACCTCAATTCCATAGAACATTTGTGGGTAGAACTGAAAAGGCTTGTGGGAGCAAGGAGGCCTACAAACCTGACTCAGTTACACCAGCTCTGTCAGGAGGAATGGGCCAAAATTCACCCAACTTGTGGAAGGCTACCTGAAGAGTTTGACCCAAGTTAAACAATTTAAAGGCAATGGTACCAAATACTAATTGAGTGTATGTAAACTTCTGACCCACTGAGAAAGTGATGAAATAAATCACTCTACTATTATTCTGACATTTCACATTCTTAAAATAAAGTGGTGATCTTAACTGACCAAAAACAGGGAATTTTTACTAGGATTAAATGTCAAGAGTTGTGAAAAACTGAGTTATAATGTATTTGGCTAAGGTGTGTGTAAACTTCCGCTTCAACTGTATTCGTAGCTACATCCATTGTAACAAGAAATAGATGACAGTGGTCATGTTAACTTCACTGATTGGTGGAGCACTCTGCTACAGTTGGCTCATAGTTCAATGGTTGTGAGTTATAATCCCAACTGGGGAAGATAGATTTTTTTCTTAAAATCCTTTATTTCCTATATTCATCCCGTGACCACACACACACACACTTCTAATTCTGCAAAGTGAAAGCATACCTGTGAGAGGGGTCATCCTGGTAGTAGTTGTAGGTGTTCATTTTTATTTAAAAAAAAATGTAATCCCTTTTTCTTCCCAATTTCATGGTGTCCAATTGTTGTAGTAGCTACTATCTTGTCCCATCGCTACAACTCCCGTACGGCTCAGGAGAGACGAAGGTTGAAAGTCATGCGTCCTCCGATATGCAAACCAAGAGTGCACAGTGTTTCCTCAGTGCGCCAGCCGCACCAATGTGTCGGAGGAAACACCGCGCACCTGGCAACCTTGGTTAGCGCGCACTGCCGCCGGCCCGCCAGGGCCCGCTGGTGCGCGATGAAACAAGGACATCCCTACCGACCAAGCCCTTCCTAACCCGGACGACGCTAGGCCAATTGTGCGTCGCTCCACGGACCTCCCGGTCGCGGCCGGTTACGACAGAGCCTTTGCGCGTACCCAGAGTCTCTGATGGCACGGCTGGCGTTGCAGTACAGCGCCCTTAACCACTGCGCACCCGGGAGGCCCTTAGTCTGTGTTAATTTGACCATTGGAAAAAAGAGATACTGGGTAAATACTGTAATGCGGTTTGGATTGAGTTGAGCCCCTTCATTTACAAGGTGATGATTGCACTTTCCTCTCAACACAATACCGCAGTAAATATGAGTCCCCCCCCCCCATAAGGGATTCAAACTTACACTGCAAGTGGCAATAGATGTCAGGAAGTCAGCACATAACAACTGTGAGTTGTGACTTTCCAGAGACGTATTTGCTCGCGATGCACATGATTTTATTATCAGAGCGTGTAAGTGGACTTCTGGTAAGTATACTTCAGTGAGAGAGTGTTGGGATCAGGTACAACTATATTTACCCGCCCCTAAAATGAATATTTATGACCAAGTCCCCCCCCAGTGAGAGAGTGTTGGGACCAGGTACAACTACATTTACCCGCCCCCAAAATGAATATTTATGAGCAAGTCCCCCCCAGTGAGAGAGTGTTGGGATCAGGTACAACTATATTTACCCGCCCCTAAAATGAATATTTATGACCAAGTCCCCCCAGTGAGAGAGTGTTGGGACCAGGTACAACTATATTTACCCGCCCCCAAAATGAATATTTATGAGCAAGTCCCCCAGTGAGAGAGTGTTGGGATCAGGTACAACTACATTTACCCACCCCCAAAATGAATATTTATGAGCAAGTCCCCCCCAGTGAGAGAGTGTTGGGATCAGGTACAACTATATTTACCCGCCCCCAAAATGAATATTTATGAGCAAGTCCCCCAGTGAGAGAGTGTTGGGATCAGGTACAACTACATTTACCCGCCCCCAAAATGAATATTTATGAGCAAGTCCCCCCCCAGTGAGAGAGTGTTGGGATCAGGTACAACTATATTTACCCGCCCCCAAAATGAATATTTATGAGCAAGTCCCCCCCAGTGAGAGAGTGTTGGGATCAGGTACAACTACATTTACCCGCCCCAAAATGAATATTTATGAGCAAGTCCCCCCAGTGAGAGAGTGTTGGGATCAGGTACAACTATATTTACCCGCCCCCAAAATGAATATTTATGAGCAAGTCCCCCCCCAGTGAGAGAGTGTTGGGATCAGGTACAACTATATTTACCCGCTCCTAAAATGAATATTTATGAGCAAGTCCCCCCAGTGAGAGAGTGTTGGGATCAGGTACAACTACATTTACCCGCCCCCAAAATGAATATTTATGAGCAAGTCCCCCCCAGTGAGATAGTGTTGGGACCAGGTACAACTATATTTACCCGCCCCTAAAATGAATATTTATGAGCAAGTCCCGCCCCATCCACAACTTCTCACCTGAATGCATTTTTTTTTTTTACAATGTCAAGGGGTTGGACAAAGGCTGAAATTGGGATTGAGACATATCCTTTAAAAAGGCAAACGTAACTCCACCTAAGAGAGTAGCGTTTTTACTATAACCAGGTTTCTAAACTGATACAAGTGTTTCATTACATTGAAATGAGAGGTGCTAGCCTGGTCCCGGACGTCCTGGCAAAATGGCACAAACAGATCTGAGACCAGGCTAGTGAGGAAGTACATTACACATGATTAGTGACATGTAGCTAAGTGATATATACAGTATTCATCATATTTAAAAAGGACAATCCTCTTTTCAGAGGCTGAAGGCACTAAAACAGGTCCACAGCGTCCATCTTGTTTTTCAGTTTTTTCAGTCGAAAATTCCTAGAACGAGTGAATCCCAGAAGCCAATACTGGAGAGTGTAGCCTACTAGTACCACAGGAAGACCAAAACATCAGAACAAAACAACAAGGACAGACTGGGGAACGGTCCATCTAGTCTACTAGTATCCTGTTCATTCCTTCGTCCCAGAATTCCTTCAACCGGACTTCGAAGCCAATCCCTGGTCGAGCGAAGTCAGAGGTGGGAGGGCAGAGGTTAGAGGTCGTAGGTTAGATCCTACTCCAGTTGGACCAGAAGGTCTCCCTCTCCAACCGTCTCTCCTGCTTTACAGTGGACACTCTTCACCTGGGAGGGAACAACATAGAGGTCTGTTGTCATAGAAACGAGCCATCTGACTGTGGTGATGTGCAGAGGAAAGTAATTCAGTGTGGTTAGTGTAATGGGGGGATGTGGTAATGTAGTAGTGTAGGATAGTGTAATGGGGGGTGTGGTAATGTGTTGTAGTGTAGGTTAGTGTAATGGGGGTGGTAATGTAGTAGTGAGTGTAGGTTAGTGTAATGGGGGGTGTGGTAATGTGTTGTAGTGTAGGTTAGTGTAATGGGGGGTGGTAATGTAGTAGTGAGTGTAGGTTAGTGTAATGGGGGTGTGGTAATGTGTTGTAGTGTAGGTTAGTGTAATGGGGGTGTGGTAATGTGTTGTAGTGTAGGTTAGTGTAATGGGGGTGGTAATGTGTTGTAGTGTAGGTTAGTGTAATGGGGGTGGTAATGTGTTGTAGTGTAGGTTAGTGTAATGGGGGTGTGGTAATGTGTTGTAGTGCTTTTACACCTGCATTGTTTGCTGTTTGGGGTTTTAGGCTGGGTTTCTGTACAGCACTTTGAGATATCAGCTGATGTACGAAGGGCTATATAAATAAATTTGATTTGATTTGATTTAGTGTAGGTTAGTGTAATGGGGGGTGGTAATGTAGTAGTGTAGGTTAGTGTAATGGGGGGTGGTAATGTAGTAGTGTAGGTTAGTGTAATGGGGGGTGTGGTAATGTGTTGTAGTGTAGGTTAGTGTAATGGGGGTGTGGTAATGTGTTGTAGTGTAGGTTAGTGTAATGGGGGTGTGGTAATGTGTTGTAGTGTAGGTTAGTGTAATGGGGGGTGGTAATGTAGTAGTGAGTGTAGGTTAGTGTAACGGGGGTGTGGTAATGTGTTGTAGTGTAGGTTAGTGTAATGGGGGGTGGTAATGTAGTAGTGTAGGTTAGTGTAATGGGGGTGTGGTAATGTAGTAGTGTAGGTTAGTGTAATGGGGGTGTGGTAATGTAGTAGTGTAGGTTAGTGTAATGGGGGTGGTAATGGGGGTGTGGTAATGTAGTAGTGTAGGTTAGTGTAATGGGGGGTGTGGTAATGTAGTAGTGTAGGTTAGTGTAATGGGGGTGTGGTAATGTAGTAGTGTAGGTTAGTGTAATGGGGGGCGGGAATGTAGTAGTGTAGGTTAGTGTAATGGGGGGTGTGGTAATGTGTTGTAGTGTAGGTTAGTGTAATGGGGGGCGGGAATGTAGTAGTGTAGGTTAGTGTAATGGGGGTGTGGTAATGTGTTGTAGGTTAGTGTAATGGGGGGTGGTAATGTAGTAGTGTAGGTTAGTGTAATGGGGGGTGGTAATGTAGTAGTGTAGGTTAGTGTAATGGGGGAAATGTGTTGTAGTGTAGGTTAGTGTAATGGGGGGTGGTAATGTGTTGTAGTGTAGGTTAGTGTAATGGGGGTGTGGTAATGTGTAGTAGTGTAGGTTAGTGTAATAGGGGGGTGATAATGTGTTGTAGTGTAGGTTAGTGTAATGGGGGGTGGTAATGTGCTGTAGTGTAGGTTAGTGTAGTGGGGGGGTCCATTGGCCTTACCTTGGCAGCTTTAGCAGCAATCAAGCTGTTCTGCATCTTCATGGCCTCGATCACACAGATCTCCTGGCCTTCAGCCACCTGGGGAACAACAACAATACATCATTACTACATACAATGATGCATGACTCACGACAGACAGACAGACAGACAGACAGAGAGACATATGCATTAACAGGCGCCAGACACCACATGCAATATTGATAAACCAGCATTCCATCTCCATCATTGAGTGCTGATTTACAAGGTTAAATCATTGATGGATGAGGAGGCGAAACTAATATCCAGCAACATGTAACAACTAATATCCAGCAACATGTAACAACTAATATCCAGCAACATGTAACAACTAATATCCAGCAGCAACAACATGTAACAACTAATATCCAGCAACAACATGTAACAACTAATATCCAGCAACAACATGTAACAACTAATATCCAGCAACATGTAACAACTAATATCCAGCAGCAGCAACATGTAACAACTAATATCCAGCAGCAGCAACATGTAACAACTAATATCCAGCAACAACATGTAACAACTAATATCCAGCAACAACATGTAACAACTAATATCCAGCAGCAGCAACATGTAACAACTAATATCCAGCAGCAGCAACATGTAACAACTAATATCCAGCAGCAGCAACATGTAACAACTAATATCCAGCAGCAGCAACATGTAACAACTAATATCCAGCAACAACATGTAACAACTAATATCCAGCAGCAACATGTAACAACTAATATCCAGCAGCAACATGTAACAACTAATATCCAGCAACAACATGTAACAACTAATATCCAGCAGCAACATGTAACAACTAATATCCAGCAGCAACATGTAACAACTAATATCCAGCAACAACATGTAACAACTAATATCCAGCAACAACATGTAACAACTAATATCCAGCAGCAACAACATGTAACAACTAATATCCAGCAGCAACAACATGTAACAACTAATATCCAGCAGCAACAACATGTAACAACTAATATCCAGCAGCAACAACATGTAACAACTAATATCCAGCAACAACAAGTATGTAACAACTAATATACAGCAGCAACATGTAACAACTAATATCCAGCAACAACATGTAACAACTAATATCCAGCAACAACATGTAACAACTAATATCAAGCAACAACATGTAACAACTAATATCAAGCAGCAACATGTAACAACTAATATCCAGCAACAACATGTAACAACTAATATCCAGCAACAACATGTAACAACTAATATCCAGCAACAACATGTAACAACTAATATCCAGCAGCAACATGTAACAACTAATATCCAGCAACAACATGTAACAACTAATATCCAGCAGCAACAACATGTAACAACTAATATCCAGCAGCAACAACATGTAACAACTAATATCCAGCAGCAACAACATGTAACAACTAATATCCAGCAACAACATGTATGTAACAACTAATATCCAGCAGCAACATGTATGTAACAACTAATATCCAGCAACAACATGTATGTAACAACTAATATCCAGCAACAACATGTATGTAACAACTAATATCCAGCAACAACATGTATGTAACATGTAACAACTAATATCCAGCAACAACATGTATGTAACATGTAACAACTAATATCCAGCAACAACATATATATATTATATATATAAATATATATGCCATATATGCCATTTAGCAGACGCTTTTATCCAAAGCGACTTACAGTCATGTGTGAATACATTTTAGGTATGGGTGGTCCCGGGGATCGAACCCACTACCCTGGCGTTACAAGCGCCATGCTCTACCAACTGAGCTACACAGGACCCAGTAGTGTAGGTTAGTGTAATAGGGGGGTGATAATGTGTTGTAGTGTAGGTTAGTGTAATGGGGGGGGTGGTAATGTGCTGTAGTGTAGGTTAGTGTAGTGGGGGGGTCCATTGGCCTTACCTTGGCAGCTTTAGCAGCAATCAAGCTGTATGTATGTAACATGTAACATGTATGTAACATGTAACAACTAATATCCAGCAACATATATGTAACAACTAATATCCAGCAACAACATGTATGTAACATGTAACAACTAATATCAAGCAACAACATGTATGTAACAGGTCAACAACTAATATCCAGCAACATGTATGTGTTTAACATGTAACATGTCCTTACCACATCATCTCCAGGCTTGACAGACAAAGCCACCACAGATCCAGGCATGATGCTACCACTCTGTTCAGGATGCTCTATGTACCAGGCATGATGCTACCACTCTGTTCAGGATGCTCTATGTACCAGGCATGATGCTACCACTCTGTTCAGGATGCTCTATGTACCAGGCATGATGCTACCACTCTGTTCAGGATGCTCTACGTACCAGGCATGATGCTACCACTCTGTTCAGGATGCTCTACGTACCAGGCATGATGCTACCACTCTGTTCAGGATGCTCTACGTACCAGGCATGATGCTACCACTCTGTTCAGGATGCTCTACGTACCAGGCATGATGCTACCACTCTGTTCAGGATGCTCTATGTACCAGGCATGATGCTACCACTCTGTTCAGGATGCTCTACGTACCAGGCATGATGCTACCACTCTGTTCAGGATGCTCTACGTACCAGGCATGATGCTACCACTCTGTTCAGGATGCTCTACGTACCAGGCATGATGCTACCACTCTGTCCAGGATGCTCTACGTACCAGGCATGATGCTACCACTCTGTCCAGGATGCTCTACGTACCAGGCATGATGCTACCACTCTGTCCAGGATGCTCTACGTACCAGGCATGATGCTACCACTCTGTCCAGGATGCTCTACGTACCAGTGTCTCGGATCTATGTGGATTCTATGTAACATGTACGTTCTTACCACGTCTCCAGGTTTGACAGACACGGCGACCACGGAGCCAGGCATGGGAGAACGCAGGATGCTGCTGGTGTCTTCTGGAACCTTCTCAGGCATGTGAGCGCTCAGCGTGGATACCAGCTGACTGACAACCCGCACCTTAAACTGAACACACAAGAGACAGAGGTCGGGGGTCAATTCACAGTTATCAATTCATTAAATATACAAGTCCACAAAGTATGCCCATGTTGTAAAACTAATGAAAGACAAATAAAGATGAACAACACTCCACATTCATTATTCTGAAACTCCTATTGTGTTGATGCTGTTCTCCTTGGGTCCACCGGGTGGCAGCACCCAACATCATTCGTGTCGGTCTATATCCCTGTCCCTGGCTTAGTGAATCAATACTACTGCTTCTACTGCATTACTGCTACTACTGCATTACAGCCAGTGGGTTCATTCATCAGGCTATTTCATGCCAATCCTTTAATTAGCTCATTAGGCTAATTTATGTCTTACACATAGCTAGCACTGAGTGGCTGGTTTCTCCCTCGTTAAGAGTTGAAACTTCACAAAGCAGCAGGCCTAATAAATATAACAGCCAACGGTAGCTTGGCTCCGAGCAACAAGGTGAGAACGGAGAGTGAGATGAGGAGGGAGAGGTACAAGACATAATTGCTGGTATCTGTTGTGTTGTGCGATTCAATGAGCAGCTGGATACAGAAGTTTGATAACAGCTTGATAACAAAATACCTTCCTAACTCAGTCCTTTTATACAGAACACAAAATATAAACAACATGTAAAGTGTTGGTCCCATGTTTCATTCGCTGAAATAAAAGATCCCAGAACTGTTGCCAGAGAGTTCATTTCTCTACCATAAGCCGCCTCCACCGTCATTTTAGAGAATTTGGCAGTATATTCTACATTTTTTACTTTTGAGTAATTTAGCAGATGGTCTTTATCAGAACGAGTTACAGTGAGTGCATTCATTTCCATATTCCCCGTGGGAATTGAACCCAGAACCCTGGCGTCGCAAGCGTCATGCTCTATCAAATGAGCCACACGGGACACAGCAGTACGTCCAACCTGCCTCACAACCGCAGACCACGTGTAACCACGCCAGCCCAGGACCTCCACATCCGGCTTCTTCACCTACGGGATCATCTGAGACCAGCCACCCGGACAGCTGATGAAAATGTGGGTTTTGCACAACCTAAGAATTTCTGCTCAAACTGTCAGAAACCGTCTCAGGGAAGCTCATCTGTGTTCTCGCCATCCTCACCAGGGTCTTGGCCTGACTGCAGTTTGGCGTCGTCACCGACTTCAGTGGGTAAAACGCTCACCTTCGATGACCACTGGCATGCTGGATGAATCCCGGTTTCAATTGTACCGGGCAGACAGGGTGTATGGCGTCGTGTGGGTGAGCAGTTTGCTGAACATCGTGAACAGAGTGCACCATGGTGGCGGTGGGTTAGGGTACGGGCAGGTTTAAGCTACGGACAAAGAACACAATTGCATTTTATTGATGGCAATTTGATTGATACTGTCAGGAAGTCCTGAGGCCCATTGTCCTGCCATTCACCCGCCACCATCACCTCATGTTTCAGCATGATAATGCACATCCCCACGTCACTTCATGTCGCAAGGATCCGTACACAATTCCTGGAAGCTGAAAATGTCCCAGCATTATCCTGGTTTATCACTGGTCTAGGCTAGGTGGAGCATTATCCTGGCTTAACACTGGTCTAGGCTAGGGAGAGCATTATCCTGGTTTAACACTGGTCTAGGCTAGGTGGAGCATTATCCTGGTTTAACACTGGTCTAGGCTAGGTGGAGCATTATCCTGGTTTAACACTGGTCTAGGCTAGGTGGAGCATTATCCTGGCTTAACACTGGTCTAGGCTAGATGGGGCATTATCCTGGCTTAACACTGGTCTAGGCTAGGTGGGGCATTATCCTGGCTTAACACTGGTCTAGGCTAGGTGGAGCATTATCCTGGTTTAACACTGGTCTAGACTAGGTGGGGCATTATCCTGGTTTATCACTGGTCTAGGCTAGGTGGAGCATTATCCTGGTTTATCACTGGTCTAGGCTAGGTGGAGCATTATCCAGGCTTAACACTGGTCTAGACTAGGTGGGACATTATCCTGGCTTAACACTGGTCTAGGCTAGGTGGAGCATTATCCTGGCTTAACACTGGTCTAGACTAGGTGGGGCATAATCCTGGCTTAACACTGGTCTAGGCTAGCTGGGGCATTATCCTGCCTTAACATTTACATTTAAGTCATTTGGCAGACGCTCTTATCCAGAGCGACTTACAAATTGGCCTTAACACTGGTCTAGACTAGGTGGAGCATTATCCTGTTTTATCACTGGTCTAGACTAGGTGGAGCATTATCCTGGTTTATCACTGGTCTAGACTAGGTGGAGCATTATCCTGCCTTAACACTGGTCTAGGCTAGGTGGAGCATTATCCTGGCTTAACACTGGTCTAGGCTAGGTGGAGCATTGTCCTGGCTTAACACTGGTCTAGGCTAGGGAGGGCATTATCCTGGCTTAACACTGGTCTAGGCTAGGTGGAGCATTATCCTGGCTTATCACTGGTCTAGGCTAGGGAGGGCATTATCCTGGCTTAACACTGGTCTAGGCTAGGTGGAGCATTGTCCTGGCTTAACACTGGTCTAGGCTAGGGAGGGCATTATCCTGGCTTAACACTGGTCTAGGCTAGGTGGAGCATTATCCAGGCTTAACACTGGTCTAGGCTAGGTGGAGCATTATCCTGGCTTAACACTGGTCTAGGCTAGGTGGAGCATTATCCTGGCTTCACACTGGTCTAGGCTAGGTGGAGCATTATCCTGCCTTAACACTGGTCTAGGCTAGGTGGAGCATTATCCTGCCTTAACACTGGTCTAGACTAGGGAGGGCATTATCCTGGTTTATCACTGGTCTAGGCTAGGTGGGGCATTATCACACTACTAGTAGCTTGGTCCCAGTCACACCAATAGAAGGTTGGTCCCAGTCACACTACTAGTAGCTTGGTCCCAGTCACACTACTAGTAGCTTGGTCCCAGTCACACTACTAGTAGCCGGTCCCAGTCACACTACCAGTAGCCGGTCCCAGTCACACTACCAGTAGCCGGTCCCAGTCACACTACCAGTAGCCGGTCCCAGTCAACACTACCAGTAGCCGGTCCCAGTCAACACTACCAGTAGCCGGTCCCAGTCAACACTACCAGTAGCCGGTCCCAGTCACACTACCAGTAGCCGGTCCCAGTCACACTACCAGTAGCCGGTCCCAGTCACACTACCAGTAGCCGGTCCCAGTCACACTACCAGTAGCCGGTCCCAGTCACACTACCAGTAGCCGGTCCCAGTCACACTACCAGTAGCCGGTCCCAGTCACACTACCAGTAGCCGGTCCCAGTCACACTACCAGTAGCCGGTCCCAGTCACACTACCAGTAGCCGGTCCCAGTCACACTACCAGTAGCCGGTCCCAGTCACACTACCAGTAGCCGGTCCCAGTCACACTACCAGTAGCCGGTCCCAGTCACACTACCAGTAGCCGGTCCCAGTCACACTACCAGTAGCCGGTCCCAGTCACACTACCAGTAGCCGGTCCCAGTCACACTACCAGTAGCCGGTCCCAGTCACACTACCAGTAGCCGGTCCCAGTCACACTACCAGTAGCCGGTCCCAGTCACACTACCAGTAGCCGGTCCCAGTCACACTACCAGTAGCCGGTCCCAGTCACACTACCAGTAGCCGGTCCCAGTCACACTACCAGTAGCCGGTCCCAGTCACACTACCAGTAGCCGGTCCCAGTCACACTACCAGTAGCTGGTCCCAGTCACACTACCAGTAGCTGGTCCCAGTCACACTACCAGTAGCTGGTCCCAGTCACACTACCAGTAGCTGGTCCCAGTCACACTACCAGTAGTCCCAGTCACACTACCAGTAGCTGGTCCCAGTCACACTACCAGTAGCTGGTCCCAGTCACACTACCAGTAGCTGGTCCCAGTCACACTACCAGTAGCTGGTCCCAGTCACACTACCAGTAGCTGGTCCCAGTCACACTACCAGTAGCTGGTCCCAGTCACACTACCAGTAGCTGGTCCCAGTCACACTACCAGTAGCTGGTCCCAGTCACACTACCAGTAGCTGGTCCCAGTCACACTACCAGTAGCTGGTCCCAGTCACACTACTAGTAGCTGGTCCCAGTCACACTACCAGTAGCTGGTCCCAGTCACACTACTAGTAGCTGGTCCCAGTCACACTACCAGTAGCTGGTCCCAGTCACACTACTAGTAGCTGGTCCCAGTCACACTACCAGTAGCTGGTCCCAGTCACACTACTAGTAGCTTGGTCCCAGTCACACTACCAGTAGCTGGTCCCAGTCACACTACTAGTAGCTGGTCCCAGTCACTGACCTGTATATGAAGGTCACAGAACAATAACATTAGGAAGCCACCCACCATGTTAATGACCTCATGCATCCTTGTCTGTTTACCTTCCTCACCCCTGGAACCCTGCCCTCATAAGACTGTATTTAGTGGACACATACACACACACACTCACACACACACACACACGACAGGTCATCCTCTTCACAACACCATCAAAGTGACTAAAATAACCCCTGGCCGGGGTACCCCCAAAGGACACCCCCAAACAAACAGCCATTGATTCCCAAGGCCGACAATCCCTTGTTGGAAAACCAGGAGCGGGGAGGGAAACCCAAGCTGGACTCGTAAATCAGGGCTGTAATCCGGAGTGTCAGGAGTGTGGGGAATGGGAGCGTTGGGATGGCCTGGGGAAATGCAGGCTTAGACAGGATTTCTGCCCAGGAAACAACAGTGACTAACAGCCCTCATATTGCCCCCGTTGACTGTCACCCCAGTTCAGATACAGGTCAACCAACCAGGTTAACTAGGTGTTGATCTGTAACCAGCCTGGTAACTAGGTGTTGTTCTGTAACCAGCCTGGTAACTAGGTGTTGTTCTGTAACCAGCCTGGTAACTAGGTGTTGGTCTGTAACCAGCCTGGTAACTAGGTGTTGGTCTGTAACCAGCCTGGTAACTAGGTGTTGGTCTGTAACCAGCCTGGTAACTAGGTGTTGGTCTGTAACCAGCCTGGTAACTAGGTGTTGGTCTGTAACCAGCCTGGTAACTAGGTGTTGGTCTGGAACCAGCCTGGTAACTAGGTGTTGGTCTGGAACCAGCCTGGTAACTAGGTGTTGGTCTGTAACCAGCCTGGTAACTAGGTGTTGGTCTGTAACCAGCCTGGTAACTAGGTGTTGGTCTGTAACCAGCCTGGTAACTAGGTGTTGGTCTGTAACCAGCCTGGTAACTAGGGGTTGGTCTGAAACCAGCCTGGTAACTAGGTGTTGTTCTGAAACCAGCCTGGTAACTAGGTGTTGTTCTGAAACCAGCCTGGTAACTAGGTGTTGTTCTGTAACCAGCCTGGTAACTAGGTGTTGTTCTGAAACCAGAAGTACTAAAGGTCTATTCAACTCCAGGCCGGGAGGGCAACAGGAGACCTACGGCTGGTTTCTTTTCCAGATGGTTATTGATGTTATTGAACCCTGTACTACTGAGGGACTCCATGGCCCCAGCTAGACTAGAACATACCCAGGAAGAGCTAGACTAGAACATACCCAGGATGAGCTAGACTAGAACATACCCAGGATGAGCTAGACTAGAACATACCCAGGATGAGCTAGACTAGAACATACCCAGGATGAGCTAGACTAGAACATACCCAGGATGAGCTAGACTAGAACATACCCAGGATGAGCTAGACTAGAACATACCCAGGATGAGCAAGACTAGAACATACCCAGGATGAGCTAGACTAGAACATACCCAGGATGAGCTAGACTAGAACATACCCAGGATGAGCTAGACTAGAACATACCCAGGATGAGCTAGACTAGAACATACCCAGGATGAGCTAGACTAGAACATACCCAGGATGAGCTGGACTAGAACATACCCAGGATGAGCTGGACTAGAACATACCCAGGATGAGCTAGACTAGAACATACCCAGGATGAGGTGGACTAGAACATACCCAGGATGAGCTATAGACTGGAACATACCCAGGATGAGCTATAGACTAGAACATACCCAGGATGAGCTAGACTAGAACATACCCAGGATGAGCTGGACTAGAACATACCCAGGATGAGCTGGACTAGAACATACCCAGGATGAGCTAGACTAGAACATACCCAGGATGAGCTATAGACTAGAACATACCCAGGATGAGCTGGACTAGAACATACCCAGGATGAGCTAGACTAGAACATACCCAGGATAATATAATATAATATATAATAATAATATATGCCATTTAGCAGACGCTTTTATCCAAAGCGACTTACAGTCATGTGTGCATACATTCTACGTATGGGTGGTCCCGGGGATCGAACCCACTACCCTGGCGTTACAAGCGCCATGCTCTACCAACTGAGCTACAGAAGGACCACAAGACAAGAACATACCCAGGATGAGCTAGACTAGAACATACCCAGGAGGAGTGAGAGCCAAGGGATACAGGGGGACACAGTAGTCTTCCATGTCCTCAGGAGAGGAAGCCTGGAAGCAGCTCAGCAGGGGTGTCTCCTCCACTCCAACACAAAGACAGAATCCTCCAGCTGACGCAGCAGTGGACAGGACAGAGGTACTTACTGAGCCCCTCATCAACCTCCTCCCAACCCCCCATGCCCGATCAGACCCCCACGGCCCAGCCACTGGTCCCTAAAGGAGGAAAGGGAAGTGATGTCGCCCCGTGACAAGTTCCTGTGGAGCCTGCGTTCAAAGCCCCCCCCCCAGGGTGTGAGCAGCACAGAGCTGTTTATAGCCGGCTCCTTTCAAAGCCTCTGATACATAACGGATGGTTTTCTCTTCCTGACATTCTGTGTAGTGTGGGGGTCTGGGGGGGGTATTGGGGGTGTGTAGGCGGGACTTGGTTCGACAGATAAGAGGAACGTCACTAAATGTGTGTACATAGACGAAAAACATACACACGACCACTAAGACACAAGATTCATACATTCACCAGAGTGAAGGAGAGGTGACTCACCTGTGTGCCCAGGTACTGTAGAGTGATGTCTCCTCCAGCGTCTCTAGACAGACACTGTAGAACCCTGGGGGTTCTGTTGATGGTGACAGGCAGCAGGGCTGAGGCCAGGTTCCACTCTCCACTAACCTCCACCTTAACTCCATCCACCTCCACCTGCCAGGGGGGTCAGAGGGTCATTTCATTACTACACTACTTATTATTCTGATACAAGACATTTTGCTTCCCATGTGGAGAGACTGCAGCTTGATATGCTGGAAGAGACAGTCTGCCGCATGACAGCAGGAGGAGCAGCTATGTTGAACCACTTGGGAAAATAACAGCATCAGATAGTACTGTTGGGCAGAGGAGACACCCAGTATCCACTACTAGAGGACCAGGGAGAGACCCAGTATCCACTACTAGAGGACCAGGGAAAGACCCAGTATCCACTACTAGAGGACCAGGGAGACCCAGTATCCACTACTAGAGGACCAGGGAGAGACCCAGTATCCACTACTAGAGGACCAGGGAGAGACCCAGTACCCACTACTAGAGGACCAGGGAGAGACCCAGTACCCACTACTAGAGGACCAGGGAGAGACCCAGTACCCACTACTAGAGGACCAGGGAGAGACCCAGTACCCACTACTAGAGGACCAGGGAGAGACCCAGTACCCACAACTAGAGGACCAGGGAGAGACCCAGTACCCACTACTAGAGGACCAGGGAGAGACCCAGTATCCACTACTAGAGGACCAGGGAGAGACCCAGTATCCACTACTAGAGGACCAGGGAGAGACCCAGTATCCACTACTAGAGGACCAGGGAGAGACCCAGTATCCACTACTAGAGGACCAGGGAAAGACCCAGTATCCACTACTAGAGGACCAGGGAGAGACCCAGTATCCACTACTAGAGGACCAGGGAGAGACCCAGTATCCACTGCTAGAGGACCAGGGAGAGACCCAGTATCCACTACTAGAGGACCAGGGAAAGACCCAGTATCCACTACTAGAGGACCAGGGAGAGACCCAGTATCCACTACTAGAGGACCAGGGAGAGACCCAGTATCCACTACTAGAGGACCAGGGAGAGACCCAGTATCCACTACTAGAGGACCAGGGAGAGACCCAGTATCCACTACTAGAGGACCAGGGAGAGACCCAGTATCCACTACTAGAGGAGAGGACCAGGGAGAGACCCAGTATCCACTGCTAGAGGACCAGGGAAAGACCCAGTATCCACTGCTAGAGGACCAGGGAAAGACCCAGTATCCACTGCTAGAGGACCAGGGAGAGACCCAGTATCCACTAATAGAGGAGAGGACCAGGGAGAGACCCAGTATCCACTACTAGAGGACCAGGGAGAGACCCAGTATCCACTACTAGAGGACCAGGGAGAGACCCAGTATCCACTACTAGAGGACCAGGGAGAGACCCAGTATCCACTACTAGAGGACCAGGGAGAGACCCAGTATCCACTGCTAGAGGACCAGGGAGAGACCCAGTATCCACTACTAGAGGACCAGGGAGAGACCCAGTATCCACTACTAGAGGACCAGGGAAAGACCCAGTATCCACTACTAGAGGACCAGGGAAAGACCCAGTATCCACTACTAGAGGACCAGGGAAAGACCCAGTATCCACTACTAGAGGACCAGGGAAAGACCCAGTATCCACTACTAGAGGACCAGGGAAAGACCCAGTATCCACTACTAGAGGACCAGGGAAAGACCCAGTATCCACTACTAGAGGACCAGGGAAAGACCCAGTATCCACTACTAGAGGACCAGGAAAGACCCAGTATCCACTACTAGAGGACCAGGAGAGACCCAGTATCCACTACTAGAGGACCAGGGAGAGACCCAGTATCCACTACTAGAGGACCAGGGAGAGACCCAGTATCCACTACTAGAGGACCAGGGAAAGACCCAGTATCCACTACTAGAGGACCAGGGAGAGACCCAGTATCCACTACTAGAGGACCAGGGAAAGACCCAGTATCCACTACTAGAGGACCAGGGAGAGACCCAGTATCCACTACTAGAGGACCAGGGAAAGACCCAGTATCCACTACTAGAGGACCAGGGAGAGACCCAGTATCCACTACTAGAGGATAGGACCAGGGAGAGACTCAGTATCCACTACTAGAGGACCAGGGAGAGACCCAGTATCCACTACTAGAGGACCAGGGAGAGACCCAGTATCCACTACTAGAGGACCAGGGAAAGACCCAGTATCCACTACTAGAGGACCAGGGAGAGACCCAGTATGCACTACTAGAGGACCAGGGAGAGACCCAGTATCCACTACTAGAGGACCAGGGAGAGACCCAGTATCCACTACTAGAGGACCAGGGAGAGACCCAGTATCCACTACTAGAGGACCAGGGAAAGACCCAGTATCCACTACTAGAGGACCAGGGAAAGACCCAGTATCCACTACTAGAGGACCAGGGAAAGACCCAGTATCCACTACTAGAGGACCAGGGAAAGACCCAGTATCCACTACTAGAGGACCAGGGAGAGACCCAGTATCCACTACTAGAGGACCAGGGAAAGACCCAGTATCCACTACTAAAGGATAGGACCAGGGAGAGACTCAGTATCCACTACTAGAGGACCAGGGAGAGACCCAGTATCCACTACTAGAGGACCAGGGAGAGACCCAGTATCCACTACTAGAGGACCAGGGAGAGACCCAGTATCCACTACTAGAGGACCAGGGAGAGACCCAGTATCCACTACTAGAGGACCAGGGAGAGACCCAGTATCCACTACTAGAGGACCAGGGAGAGACCCAGTATCCACTACTAGAGGACCAGGGAGAGACCCAGTATCCACTACTAGAGGAGAGGACCAGGGAAAGGACACAGTACCCAGCACCAGTCGTTCCTCTCCTGGGGGGTACTGGCCCCTAGTTTGATGTGTGGTTCAGTGGTTCTGGGTGACCAGGAGAGGCTGATTAGGAACATATGTCATCCTGGTTCAAGGAAAACAACCCACCAGACCAGGGACTGCAGGTGTCTAAACACCCAGCCACCGAGTGATGTCTGTCGGACAGGACAACCCCTCCTCCCCCTCACCACCTGGACCTCAGCTCCATTCAAGCCCCCTCACAGGGAGAAGGGCCAACTGCTTTCATTCACTCTACCAAACCACAGGGATATAGAGTGGGGTCCCAAATGATTGACACTATGATAAATGATCAGCAAAATGACTGTAGAAAACATATAACTCAAATACTGAGCTAAATTGTTTCCTCAAATAAATGGGAAAAGTATGTTATTTTATACTTATAAAATAGTTTTATTTTATTAACAAGTATTTTTTTAATCTCTAAAAAGGTAGGGGTCAAGATGATTGACACCTCTGTTTTCAATGCTTCACCTTGCGAGGATAACAGTAACGAGGAGAACACATTAGGAGGGATCTTGGACCGTTCCTCCATACAGAATCCTTCCAGATCGTTGATATCCTTCGTCTGGTCAACTGCCCTCTTCAATTCAACCCACAGGTTTTCAACGGGTTTGGAGGAACGGTATTGAAATGTATTAAAACAGGGATGGCAATAATGTACCTTTGAGTAAAAACTAAAATAACTGGTTAAACAAAATGTCTTTCTTTGAGTCATTATATTAGTATAATAGAATATCCCCTTTTTGTTGCATAAAATAGATCTCAGTATTTAAATAATTTACCTTATACAGTTTTTTGCTCATCTTTATCAAGGGTGTCAATAATTTCAGACCCCACTGTGTGTGTGTGTGTGTGTGTGTGTGTGTGTGTGTGTGTGTGTGTGTGTGTGTGTGTGTGTGTGTGTGTGTGTGTGTGTGTGTGTGTGTGTGTGTGTGTGACTCACAGTGAACGTGGATCCAGAGCGTGACACAGCGACCGTGTGGCTTCCCTTCTCCAACTCTACACACAGCTCCCACTGCCTCTGCTCCTGGGGGGTTGTGGACACCCTGAAACACACACACACACACACACCTTTCCCATTAGTATCAGTCTCAGAGAGCTATTCTCTGAGGGTCAGAGGAAGCTGTATAAACAGAGTCAGCTCCTCCACTGACTGACAGCTGCCTCCTCTCTCTCCCTACACCAGAGACCAGTCTGCTGCTCTGTTACAAAGCTGAACCAAGGAGATCACAGCCAGCTGACCTCTCAGCCAACCTTCCTAATACAACTTCTATTAACAGACACTTGAAATGAGCCTGGTCTATATGAGCCTGGTCTATATGAGCCTGGTCTATATGAGCCTGGTCTATATGAGCCTGGTCTATATGAGCCTGGTCTATATGAGCCTGGTCTATATGAGCCTGGTCTATATGAGCCTGGTCTATATGAACATAATCAACAGCTCCAAAACATACAGGTTTAGCTTTTGAACCAGAAATTCAAAAGATATAAATGTTTATAAAATGTTGATGGCTAACTATAGTGTTGAGGCTTTACTGATCATGCTCTCTCACTCCACTGTAGAAGGATCTGTCTGGTTTATCCCTGCTCTGAGAGAGAGGAAGGGGGAGGGAGGAGACAGGAGGGGGGAGGGAGGAGAGAGAGTAGGAGAGAGGAGGAGAGAGGAGGAGAGTAGAGGAGAGAGGAGGAGAGTAGAGGAGAGTAGAGGAGAGTAGAGGAGAGTAGAGGAGAGTAGAGGAGAGTAGAGGAGAGTAGAGGAGAGTAGAGGAGAGTAGAGGAGAGAGGAGGAGTGAGGGAGTGAGTGAGGGAGTGAGTGAGTGAGTGAGTGAGTGAGTGAGTGAGTGAGTGAGTGAGTGAGTGAGTGAGTGAGTGAGTAAGGAGAGGAGGAGTGAGAGAAGTTAGGGAGGGGGCCTCTACCACTGACTGCAACTACAAAGACCGACCCCCGGCGGTTCATGAACAACGAAAGGAAACGATCCGAAAAAGAAAGAAGAAAATGTGGCCAGATGTTTAGACAGATGGCAGGGCTGTCAGAGAGAATCAAGTCTAACAGTTTGACCAGCAGACTGCTACACCACGCTAGGATACAGCTCTGTTAACTGGTGACATATTGCAGGACTGAGACGGTGCTACAAACAATGGAACATGTAAAACACTGGTGTAAACACACAACACAATAATAACCTCTGTAAAAACAGACAATGGACATTCAGACACAGTGAAACAGCACAATAATTAACACATGAGGAACAATGAGAGCTCTAGCTCTTTCTGATGTCAACTAGAACCTCTTGGTGTTTTTACCTCCTCTCCGTTTGATTTAACCAGGTAAGTCATTGAGAACACATCTTTTACAGTATCAACCTGACCAAGATGGTGCGTTATCGGTGTGCTGTTCCACCCCCAATTCTTACAAGAAGTTCTCACAGTTATTTGAATTGGTTTAATTTACCTAAGATTACCCAGGAACCTCTGGGAGCGGAGCTGTGCGGAGACGTAGAGAGCGGCTGCGGTGGCGACGAGCTCCCTGCGACCCTCGGAGGTCAGCTGGTGACCTTTGAACCCCTCTGGGTATTCCTCTGGCAGGAAGTTAGTGGTGATGTCACCAGAGATGAAGCGAGGGTGGGTGATGATCTCTCTGAGCAGGGGGATGTTGTGGGTCACACCTGGACAGTCACACACACAGGAACAACAGACAGAGACAGGTAGAGATCAGACCCCTGGACAGTCACACACACAGGAACAACAGACAGATCAGACCCCTGGACAGTCACACACACAGGAACAACAGACAGATCAGACCCCTGGACAGTCACACACACAAGAACAACAGACAGATCAGACCCCTGGACAGTCACACACACAGGAACAACAGACAGATCAGACCCCTGGACAGTCACACACACAGGAACAACAGACAGATCAGACCCCTGGACAGTCACACACACAGGAACAACAGACAGAGACAGGTAGAGATCAGACCACTGGAGAGTCACACAGACAGGAACAACAGACAGAGAGAGGTAGAGATGAGACCCCTGGACAGTCACACAGACAGGAACAACAGACAGCGACCGGTAGAGATCAGAACCTCTACATGTGTGTAGCTATACAGAAAATGTCAGAGTCTTGAGGAACTGAAGATGTTTCCAGAAAGCTCTAACACCCAACACAGAGTGAGTGAGTGAGTGAGTGAGTGAGTGAGTGAGTGAGTGAGTGAGTGAGTGAGTGAGTGAGTGAGTGAGTGAGTGAGTGAGTGAGTGAGAGTGTGAGTGTGAGAGTGAGTGAGTGTGAGAGAGTGTGAGAGTGTGTGTGTCTTACCTCTGATGACGTAGTTATCCAGAGCCGCCTCCATCCTCTGCAGGGCTTCAGCGCGCGTGTCGCCATAGGTCACCAGCTACGGCGAGCACAGAGGGACATTCACATTACAGATTAGTAAAACATAAGGGCAAAGGGCAATGTGATTGTGTTTGGCAGTTTGAGGGAACACACAGTAGCTGACCTTGGAGATCATTGGGTCATAGTAGATACTGATGTCACTTCCTTCTTGGATGCCACTGTCCACACGCACCTGATAGAGAGGAGACAACATGTCAATATGACTACATGTCAATATGACAACATGTCAGTATGACTACATGACAATATGACTACATGACAATGTGAATCAAATCAAATTTTATTTGTCACATACACATGGTTAGCAGATGTTAATGCGAGTGTAGCGAAATGCTTGTGCTTCTAGTTCCGACAATGCAGTGATAACCAACAAGTAATCTAACTAACAATTCCAAAACTACTGTCTTATACACAGTGTAAGGGGATGTAAGGAATATGTACATAAGGATATATGAATGAGTGATGGTACAGAGCAGCATACAGTAGATGGTATCGAGTACAGTATATACATATGAGATGAGTGTGTAGACAAAGTAAACAAAGTGGCATAGTTCAAGTGGCTAGTGATACATGTGTTACATAAGGATGCAGTCGATGATGTAGAGTACAGTATATACATATGCATATGAGATTAATAATGTAGGGTAAGTAACATTATATAAGGTAGCATTGTTTAAAGTGGCTAGTGATATATTTACATCATTTCCCATCAATTCCCATTATTAAAATGGCTGGAGTTGGGTCAGTGTCAATGACAGTGTGTTGGCAGCAGCCACTCAATGTTAGTGGTGGCTGTTTAACAGTCTGATGGCCTTGAGATAGAAGCTGTTTTTCAGTCTCTCGGTCCCAGCTTTGATGCACCTGTACTGACCTCGCCTTCTGGATGATAGCGGGGTGAACAGGCAGTGGTTCGGGTGGTTGATGTCCTTGATGATCTTTATGGCCTTCCTGTAACAACGGGTGGTGTAGGTGTCCTGGAGGGCAGGTAGTTTGCCCCGGTGATGCGTTGTGCAGTCCTCACTACCCTCTGGAGAGCCTTACGGTTGAGGGCGGAGCAGTTGCCGTACCAGGCGGTGATACAGCCCGCCAGGATGCTCTCGATTGTGCATCTGTAGAAGTTTGTGAGTGCTTTTGGTGACAAGCCGAATTTCTTCAGCCTCCTGAGGTTGAATAGGCGCTGCTGCGCCTTCACGACGCTGTCAGTGTGAGTGGACCAATTCAGTTTGTCTGTGATGTGTATGCCGAGGAACTTAAAACTAGCTACCCTCTCCACTACTGTTCCATCGATGTGGATAGGGGGGTGTTCCCTCTGCTGTTTCCTGAAGTCCACAATCATCTCCTTAGTTGTTGACGTTGAGTGTGAGGTTATTTTCCTGACACCACACTCCGAGGGCCCTCACCTCCTCCCTGTAGGCCGTCTCGTCATTGTTGGTAATCAAGCCTACCACTGTTGTGTCGTCCGCAAACTTGATGATTGAGTTGGAGGCGTGCGTGGCCACGCAGTCGTGGGTGAACAGGGAGTACAGGAGAGGGCTCAGAACGCACCCTTGTGGGGCCCCCGTGTTGAGGATCATGACAATATGACTACATGACAATATGACTACATGTCAGCATGACTACATGTCAATAAGACTACATGTCAATAAGACTACATGTCAATAAGACTACATGTCAATAAGACTACATGTCAGCATGACTACATGTCAGCATGACTACATGTCAGCATGACTACATGTCAGTATGACTACATGTCAGTATGACTACATGTCAGTATGACTACATGTCAGTATGACTACATGTCAGTATGACTACATGTCAATATGACTACATGTCTCTATGACTACATGTCTCTATGACTACATGTCTCTATGACTACATGTCTCTATGACTACATGTCTCTATGACTACATGTCTCTATGACTACATGTCAATAAGACTACATGTCAATAAGACTACATGTCAATAAGACTACATGTCAGCATGACTACATGTCAATAAGACTACATGTCAGCATGACTACATGCCAATATGACTACATGCCAATATGACTACATGTCAATATGACTACATGACTACATGTCAATATGACTACATGACTACATGACTACATGTCTACATGTCAGTATGACTACATGACTACATGTCAGTATGACTACATGTCAATATGACTACATGTCAATATGACTACATGTCAATATGACTACATGTCAATATGACTACATGTCAATATGACTACATGTCAATATGACTACATGTCAATATGACTACATGTCAATAAGAATACATGTCAATAAGACTACATGTCAATAAGACTACATGTCAATAAGACTACATGTCAATAAGACTACATGTCAGCATGACTACATGTCAGCATGACTACATGTCAGCATGACTACATGTCAGCATGACTACATGTCAGCATGACTACATGTCAACATGACTACATGTCAACGTGACTACATGTCAACGTGACTACATGTCAACGTGACTACATGTCAACGTGACTACATGTCAACGTGACTACATGTCAGCATGACTACATGTCAGCATGACTACATGTCAGCATGACTACATGTCAGCATGACTACATGTCAGCATGACTACATGTCAATATGACTACATGTCAGTATGACTACATGTCAGTGTGACTACATGTCAATATGACTACATGACAGCGTGACTACATGTCAGCGTGACTACATGTCAATATGACTACATGTCAATATGACTACATGTCAATATGACTACATGACAGCGTGACTACATGACAGCGTGACTACATGACAGCGTGACTACATGTCAATATGACTACATGACAGCGTGACTACATGTCAGCGTGACTACATGTCAGCGTGACTACATGTCAGCGTGACTACATGTCAATATGACTACATGTCAGTATGACTACATGACTACATGTCAGTATGACTACATGTCAGTGTGACTACATGTCAGTGTGACTACATGTCAATGTGACTACATGTCAATATGACTACATGTCAATATGACTACATGACTACATGTCAGTATGACTACATGTCAGTGTGACTACATGTCAGTGTGACTACATGTCAGTGTGACTACATGTCAATGTGACTACATGTCAATGTGACTACATGTCAATAAGAATACATGTCAATATGACTACATGTCAATATGACTACATGTCAATATGACTACATGTCAACGTGACTACATGTCAACGTGACTACATGTCAGCATGACTACATGTCAGCATGACTACATGTCAGCATGACTACATGTCAATATGACTACATGTCTCTATGACTACATGTCTCTATGACTACATGTCTCTATGACTACATGTCTCTATGACTACATGTCAATAAGACTACATGTCAATAAGACTACATGTCAATAAGACTACATGTCAGCATGACTACATGTCAGCATGACTACATGTCAGCATGACTACATGTCAGCATGACTACATGTCAGTATGACTACATGTCAGTATGACTACATGTCAGTATGACTACATGTCAGTATGACTACATGTCAATATGACTACATGTCTCTATGACTACATGTCTCTATGACTACATGTCTCTATGACTACATGTCTCTATGACTACATGTCTCTATGACTACATGTCTCTATGACTACATGTCAATAAGACTACATGTCAATAAGACTACATGTCAATAAGACTACATGTCAGCATGACTACATGTCAATAAGACTACATGTCAGCATGACTACATGCCAATATGACTACATGCCAATATGACTACATGTCAATATGACTACATGACTACATGACTACATGTCAATATGACTACATGACTACATGACTACATGTCTACATGTCAGTATGACTACATGACTACATGTCAGTATGACTACATGTCAATATGACTACATGTCAATATGACTACATGTCAATATGACTACATGTCAATATGACTACATGTCAATATGACTACATGTCAATATGACTACATGTCAATAAGAATACATGTCAATAAGACTACATGTCAATAAGACTACATGTCAATAAGACTACATGTCAGCATGACTACATGTCAGCATGACTACATGTCAGCATGACTACATGTCAGCATGACTACATGTCAGCATGACTACATGTCAACATGACTACATGTCAACATGACTACATGTCAACATGACTACATGTCAACGTGACTACATGTCAACGTGACTACATGTCAACGTGACTACATGTCAACGTGACTACATGTCAGCATGACTACATGTCAGCATGACTACATGTCAGCATGACTACATGTCAGCATGACTACATGTCAGCATGACTACATGTCAATATGACTACATGTCAGTATGACTACATGTCAGTGTGACTACATGTCAATATGACTACATGACAGCGTGACTACATGTCAGCGTGACTACATGTCAATATGACTACATGTCAATATGACTACATGTCAATATGACTACATGACAGCGTGACTACATGACAGCGTGACTACATGACAGCGTGACTACATGTCAATATGACTACATGACAGCGTGACTACATGTCAGCGTGACTACATGTCAGCGTGACTACATGTCAGCGTGACTACATGTCAATATGACTACATGTCAGTATGACTACATGACTACATGTCAGTATGACTACATGTCAGTGTGACTACATGTCAGTGTGACTACATGTCAATGTGACTACATGTCAATATGACTACATGTCAATATGACTACATGACTACATGTCAGTATGACTACATGTCAGTGTGACTACATGTCAGTGTGACTACATGTCAGTGTGACTACATGTCAATGTGACTACATGTCAATGTGACTACATGTCAATGTGACTACATGTCAATATGACTACATGTCAATATGACTACATGTCAATATGACTACATGTCAACGTGACTACATGTCAACATGACTACATGTCAGCATGACTACATGTCAGCATGACTACATGTCAGCATGACTACATGTCAATATGACTACATGTCTCTATGACTACATGTCTCTATGACTACATGTCTCTATGACTACATGTCTCTATGACTACATGTCAATAAGACTACATGTCAATAAGACTACATGTCAATAAGACTACATGTCAGCATGACTACATGTCAATAAGACTACATGTCAGCATGACTACATGCCAATATGACTACATGCCAATATGACTACATGTCAATATGACTACATGACTACATGACTACATGTCAATATGACTACATGACTACATGACTACATGTCTACATGTCAGTATGACTACATGACTACATGTCAATATGACTACATGTCAATATGACTACATGTCAATATGACTACATGTCAATATGACTACATGTCAATATGACTACATGTCAATATGACTACATGTCAATAAGAATACATGTCAATAAGACTACATGTCAATAAGACTACATGTCAGCATGACTACATGTCAGCATGACTACATGTCAGCATGACTACATGTCAACATGTCAACATGACTACATGTCAACGTGACTACATGTCAACGTGACTACATGTCAACGTGACTACATGTCAACGTGACTACATGTCAACGTGACTACATGTCAACGTGACTACATGTCAGCATGACTACATGTCAGCATGACTACATGTCAGCATGACTACATGTCAGCATGACTACATGTCAGCATGACTACATGTCAATATGACTACATGTCAATATGACTACATGTCAGTATGACTACATGTCAGTGTGACTACATGTCAATATGACTACATGACAGCGTGACTACATGTCAATATGACTACATGTCAATATGACTACATGTCAATATGACTACATGACAGCGTGACTACATGACAGCGTGACTACATGACAGCGTGACTACATGTCAATATGACTACATGACAGCGTGACTACATGTCAGCGTGACTACATGTCAGCGTGACTACATGTCAATATGACTACATGTCAGTATGACTACATGTCAGTATGACTACATGTCAGTGTGACTACATGTCAGTGACTACATGTCAATGTGACTACATGTCAATATGACTACATGTCAATATGACTACATGACTACATGTCAGTATGACTACATGTCAGTGTGACTACATGTCAGTGTGACTACATGTCAGTGTGACTACATGTCAATGTGACTACATGTCAATATGACTACATGTCAATATGACTACATGTCAATATGACTACATGTCAACATGACTACATGTCAACGTGACTACATGTCAATGTGACTACATGTCAACATGACTACATGTCAACATGACTACATGTCAGCATGACTACATGTCAGCATGACTACATGTCAGCATGACTACATGTCAGCATGACTACATGTCAGCATGACTACATGTCAGCATGACTACATGTCAATATGACTACATGTCAGTATGACTACATGTCAGTGTGACTACATGTCAGCGTGACTACATGACAGCGTGACTACATGTCAGCGTGACTACATGTCAGCGTGACTACATGTCAATATGACTACATGTCAATATGACTACATGTCAATATGACTACATGACAGCGTGACTACATGACAGCGTGACTACATGACAGCGTGACTACATGTCAATATGACTACATGACAGCGTGACTACATGTCAGCGTGACTACATGTCAGCGTGACTACATGTCAGCGTGACTACATGTCAGCGTGACTACATGTCAGCGTGACTACATGTCAGTATGACTACATGACTACATGTCAGTATGACTACATGTCAGTATGACTACATGTCAGTGTGACTACATGTCAGTGTGACTACATGTCAATGTGACTACATGTCAATATGACTACATGTCAATATGACTACATGACTACATGTCAGTATGACTACATGTCAGTGTGACTACATGTCAGTGTGACTACATGTCAGTGTGACTACATGTCAATATGACTACATGTCAATATGACTACATGTCAATATGACTACATGTCAATATGACTACATGTCAGTATGACTACATGACAATGTGACTACATGTCAGTGTGACTACATGTCAGCGTGACTACATGTCAGCGTGACTACATGTCAGCGTGACTACATGACAGCGTGACTACATGTCAGCGTGACTACATGTCAGCGTGACTACATGTCAGCGTGACTACATGTCAGCATGACTACATGTCAGCGTGACTACATGTCAGCGTGACTACATGTCAGCGTGACTACATGTCAATGTGACTACATGTCAGTATGACTACATGTCAGCATGACTACATATCAGCATGACTACATGTCAGTATGACTACATGTCAGTATGACTACATGTCAGCGTGACTACATGTCAGCGTGACTACATGTCAGCGTGACTACATGTCAATGTGACTACATGTCAGTATGACTACATGTCAGCGTGACTACATGTCAGCGTGACTACATGTCAATGTGACTACATGTCAGTATGACTACATGTCAGCATGACTACATATCAGCATGACTACATGTCAGTATGACTACATGTCAGTATGACTACATGTCAGTATGACTACATGTCAGTATGACTACATGTCAGTATGACTACATGTCAGTATGACTACATATCAGCATGACTACAAGTCTTCCAGGAAGATAGAAATACGACATGTAGTATGTATTTCCATGTTGTTTACTTACGATGAAAAAATAACCTATCAATAACAATTAAAACCATTTCAAAAACAAATAGATTTGACATCAGGGGGAGGACAGGAAGATGTAAATATGACAATATTATTAGTAGTCATAACAACAAGCATTGTGATGCTGAACATCTGAGGCCTGACTAGAACAGCAGCAGTATTCCGTGGAAATATCCTGTCAGGTTCAGAGAGGTCAACACACATCACGTCTTCAGTAGAAATAACAGAGAGGTCAACACACATCACGTCTTCAGCAGAAATAATAGACAGGTCAACACACATTCACGTCTTCAGCAGAAATAACAGAGAGGTCAACTCAGAGCATATGCACACAAGCAAAAAGTGTACATGCATGTGACTCACCTTTGGGAGGTTGATGGGTTCCTGGTACTGTGACAGGCGTCCAATGGAGGGCAGGCCAAAGGACTTGTAGGGGTCCTGGAGAAGGAGAAACATGCTTTATAACAGGTTATAACTGCCTAATTAAACCTCTCCATAACCTCTATAACACACAGGAAGTGTCCAGCAGACAGCGGGGACCCAGAAAGCGCTTCGTAGAGAGAAGTGACACATTCACAAGGCAGCAGAAGGGTTGACCGGCTTCACTCTACGGTACAGAGCAGAACAAGTGTTCAGTGAAGCCCACCTCAGCGTAGACTCTGCTCTCTATAGCCCAGCCATTGATGGGGATGTCTTCCTGTTTGTGTAGCAGAGGGAAACCCTTGGCCACACGGATCATCTGCTGCACCAGGTCCAGACCAGTGATGCATTCTGTGATTGGGTGCTCCACCTGAAGGGGGCAAAGGTCAGCGGTCGGATCAACCACTCAGAGAGGAGGACTGGGTTGGTTACAGGAAGTCACTTGGCTCAAGTGTCACAGAAAAACACACACAGAGACTAAACTATGTCTTTCTTCCCATCGCCCCACCTGAAGGCGAGTGTTCATCTCCAGGAAGTAGAAGTTCTTGTTAGAGTCCACCAAGAACTCTACGGTCCCGGCAGAGGAGTACTGGACTGCTTTAGCCAGCTGTACCGCTTGCTCCCCCATCGCACGACGTGTCTCTGGGTCCAGGAACGTACTGCAGAGAGGAGGACAGAAATCACATAACTTTACAACCCAAGACATTTATTTCATGTAACCTTTATTTAACTAGTCAGTTGAGAACAAATTCTTATTTACAATGACCACCTATAAAGGGCCAAACCCGGTCGACGCTGGGCCAATTGTGCGCCGCCTTATGGGACTCCCAATCACGCCCGGATGTGATGCAGCCTGGATTCGAACCAGGGACTGCAGTGACGCCTCTTGCACTGAGATGCAGTGTCTTAGACCGCTGCGCCACTCGGGAGCCCACCTGGGACTTACACCAATGAATAAGTTAAAGGTGAAAACATTGACCCCTGACCTTGGAGCCTCCTCCACCACCTTCTGGTTCCTCCTCTGGATAGAACACTCCCTCTCGTTCAGCCACAGAGCATTACCATGCTTATCAGCCAGGACCTGGATCTCAATGTGTCTGGGGTTGTCGACAAACTTCTCTATCAGCAGACGGTCGTCTCCGAAACTAGACGCAGCCTCCTGTGAGGACAAACGAAAACCTTCCCTGGGAAAGACAGAATGGAAACGGTTTATTCAGGTCTAATTAAATGTCTTAATAAAGTCTAGAAATATCTTAATGCCATTTACTACACAGTGTAGAGACGTATAAATTATTGTATAATTTTAAATGCTTTTATTATATTTGAATTGCATTTATTATAGTAATAACGAATGTCACCTGGTCTCATCATCGTTCCAGGCGATCCTCATGCCTTTCCCCCCTCCTCCTGCTGAGGCCTTGATCATCACCGGGTAGCCTGATCAACAACACAATATGACCCTGGTAGCCTGATCAACAAGACAATATGACCCTGGTAGCCTGATCAACAAGACAATATGACCCTGGTAGCCTGATCAACAAGACAATATGACCCTGGTAGCCTGATCAACAACACAATATGACCCTGGTAGCCTGATCAACAAGACAATATGACCCGGGTAGCCTGATCAACAACACAATATGACCCTGGTAGCCTGATCAACAAGACAATATGACCCGGGTAGCCTGATCAACAACACAATATGACCCGGGTAGCCTCATCAACAACACAATATGACCCGGGTAGCCTGATCAAAAACACAATATGACCCTGGTAGCCTGATCAACAACACAATATGACCCTGGTAGCCTGATCAACAACACAATATGACCCGGGTAGCCTGATCAACAACACAATATGACCCGGGTAGCCTGATCAACAAGACAATATGACCCGGGTAGCCTGATCAACAAGACAATATGACCCGGGTAGCCTGATCAACAAGACAATATGACCCGGGTAGCCTGATCAACAAGACAATAAGACCCTGGTAGCCTGATCAACAAGACAATATGACCCTGGTAGCCTGATCAACAACACAATATGACCCTGGTAGCCTGATCAACAAGACAATATGACCCGGGTAGCCTGATCAACAACACAATATGAAAATTCTACATGGAGGCCAGGCAAATCTTTTTTAAATTAATTCATGTAATTTTGATTCACTTACCGATCTCTCCTGCAATCTTCACAGCGTCCTCCACGTTCTGAGACAGAAGACAGAGTTGTAAGTTCCACTAACCACCAGCAGAGGGAGGGCTCACCCTCATCTCCTCAACCATCCCTTTGGTCCTCTGCGTCTCCCCGCCCGCCTGCCTGCGTCTCCCCGCCCGCCTGCCTGCGTCTCCCCGCCCGCCTGCCTGCGTCTCCCCGCCCGCCTGCCTGCGTCTCCCCGCCCGCCTGCCTGAGTCTCCCCGCCCGCCTGCCTGCGTCTCCCCGCCCGCCTGTCTGCGTCTCCCCGCCTGTCTGTCTTCCTGTGTTTCCCTGTTTGTCTGTGTCTCCCTGCCTGTCTCCCTGCCCGTCTCCCTGCCTGTCTGTCTGTGTCTCCCTGCCTGCCTGTCTGTGTCTCCCTGCCTGCCTGTCTGTGTCTCCCTGCCTGCCTGTCTGTGTCTCCCTGCCTGCCTGTCTGTGTCTCCCTGCCTGCCTGTCTGTGTCTCCCTGCCTGCCTGTCTGTGTCTCCCTGCCTGCCTGTCTGTGTCTCCCTGCCTGCCTGTCTCCCTGCCTGCCTGCCTGTCTCCCTGCCTGCCTGCCTGTCTCCCTGTCTGTGTGTCCGTGCCTGCCCGTCTCCCTGTCTCCCGAGTCTCCCTGCCTGCCTGTGTCTCCCTGTCTGTGTGTCCGTGCCTGCCCGTCTCCCTGTCTCCCGAGTCTCCCTGCCTGCCTGTGTCTCCCTGTCTGTGTGTCCGTGCCTGCCCGTCTCCCTGTCTCCCGAGTCTCCCTGCCTGCCTGTGTCTCCCTGTCTGTGTGTCCGTGCCTGCCCGTCTCCCTGTCTCCCGAGTCTCCCTGCCTGCCTGTGTCTCCCTGTCTGTGTGTCCGTGCCTGCCCGTCTCCCTGTCTCCCGAGTCTCCCTGCCTGCCTGTGTCTCCTGTCTGTGTGTCCGTGCCTGCCCGTCTCCCTGTCTCCCGAGTCTCCCTGCCTGCCTGTGTCTCCCTGTCTGTGTGTCCGTGCCTGCCTGCCTCCCTGTCTCCCGAGTCTCCCTGCCTGCCTGTGTCTCCCTGTCTGTGTGTCCGTGCCTGCCTGTCTCCCTGTCTCCCGAGTCTCCCTGCCTGCCTGTGTCTCCTGTCTGTGTGTCCGTGCCTGCCCGTCTCCCCTGTCTCCCGAGTCTCCCTGCCTGCCTGTGTCTCCCTGTCTGTGTCCGTGCCTGCCTGTCTCCCTGTCTCCCGAGTCTCCCTGCCTGCCTGTGTCTCCCTGTCTGTGTGTCCGTGCCTGCCTGTCTCCCTGTCTCCCGAGTCTCCCTGCCTGCCTGTGTCTCCCTGTCTGTGTGTCCGTGCCTGCCCGTCTCCCTGTCTCCCGAGTCTCCCTGCCTGCCTGTGTCTCCCTGTCTGTGTGTCCGTGCCTGCCCGTCTCCCTGTCTCCCGAGTCTCCCTGCCTGCCTGTGTCTCCTGTCTGTGTGTCCGTGCCTGCCCGTCTCCCTGTCTCCCGAGTCTCCCTGCCTGCCTGTGTCTCCCTGTCTGTGTGTCCGTGCCTGCCCGTCTCCCTGTCTCCCGAGTCTCCCTGCCTGCCTGTGTCTCCCGCCGTGCCTGCCTGCCTGTCTGTCTGTCTCCCGAGTCTGTCTCCCGAGTCTGTCTCCCTGTCTGTGTCACCGTGACTGCACGTCTCCCTGTCTGTGTCTCCCGCCGTGCCTGCCCGCCTGTCTGTCTGTCTCCCTGCCCGCCTGTCTGTCTGTCTCCCTGCCCGTCTGTCTGTCTGTCTGTCTCCCTGCCCGTCTGTCTGTCTGTCTGTCTCCCTGCCCGTCTGTCTGTCTGTCTGTCTCCCTGCCCGTCTGTCTGTCTGTCTGTCTCCCTGCCCGTCTGTCTGTCTGTCTGTCTCCCTGCCCGTCTGTCTGTCTGTCTGTCTCCCTGCCCGTCTGTCTGTCTGTCTGTCTCCCTGCCCGTCTGTCTGTCTGTCTGTCTCCCTGCCCGTCTGTCTGTCTGTCTGTCTCCCTGCCCGTCTGTCTGTCTGTCTGTGTCTCCCTGCCCGTCTGTCTGTCTGTCTGTCTCCCTGCCCGTCTGTCTGTCTGTCTGTCTCCCTGCCCGTCTGTCTGTCTGTCTGTCTCCCTGCCCGTCTGTCTGTCTGTCTCCCTGCCCGTCTGTCTGTCTGTCTCCCTGCCCGTCTGTCTGTCTGTCTCCCTGCCCGTCTGTCTGTCTGTCTCCCTGCCCTGCCTGTCTGTCTGTCTCCCTGCCCGTCTGTCTGTCTGTCTCCCTGCCCGTCTGTCTGTCTGTCTCCCTCTGTCTGTCTGTCTGTCTGTCTCCCTGCCCGTCTGTCTGTCTGTCTCCCTGCCCGTCTGTCTGTCTGTCTCCCTGCCCGTCTGTCTGTCTGTCTCCCTGCCCGTCTGTCTGTCTGTCTCCCTGCCCGTCTGTCTGTCTGTCTCCCTGCCCGTCTGTCTGTCTGTCTCCCTGCCCGTCTGTCTGTCTGTCTCCCTGCCCGTCTGTCTGTCTGTCTCCCTGCCCGTCTGTCTGTCTGTCTCCCTGCCCGTCTGTCTGTCTGTCTCCCTGCCCGTCTGTCTGTCTGTCTCCCTGCCCGTCTGTCTGTCTGTCTCCCTGCCTGCCTGTCTGTCTGTCTGTCTCCTGCCCGTCTGTCTGTCTGTCTCCCTGCCCGCCTGTCTGTCTGTCTCCCTGCCCGCCTGTCTGTCTGTCTCCCTGCCCGTCTGTCTGTCTGTCTCCCTGCCCGTCTGTCTGTCTGTCTCCCTGCCCGCCTGTCTGTCTGTCTCCCTGCCCGTCTGTCTGTCTGTCTCCCCTGCCTGCCCGTCTGTCTGTCTGTCTCCCTGCCTGCCTGTGTCTGTCTGTCTGTCTCCCTGCCCGTCTGTCTGTCTGTCTCCCTGCCCGTCTGTCTGTCTGTCTCCCTGCCCCTGCGTCTGTCTGTCTGTCTCCCTGCCCGTCTGTCTGTCTGTCTCCCTGCCCGTCTGTCTGTCTGTCTCCCTGCCCGTCTGTCTGTCTCCCTGCCCGCCTGTCTGTCTCCCTGCCCGCCTGTCTGTCTCCCTGCCCGTCTGTCTGTCTCCCTGCCTGTCTGTCTGTCTCCCTGCCTGTCTGTCTGTGTGTCCGTGCCTGCCCGTCTCCCTGTCTCCCGAGTCTCCCTGCCTGCGTCTCCCTGTCTGTGTCTCCCGCCGTGCCTGTCTGCCCGTCTCCCTGCCAGTCTGTCTGTCCGTCTGTCTGTCCACCTGCCTGCCTGTCTGTCTGTCCGCCTGCCTGCCTGTCTGCCTGTCCGCCTGCCTGCCTGTCTGCCTGTCCGCCTGCCTTCCTGTCTCCGTCTGTCTCCGTCTGTCTCCGTCTGTCTCCGTCTGTCTCCGTCTGTCTCCGTCTGTCTCCGTCTGTCTCCGTCTGTCTCCGTCTGTCTCCGTCTGTCTCCGTCTGTCTCCGTCTGTCTCCGTCTCCCTGTCTGTGTCTCCGTGACTGTCCGTCTCCCTGTCTGTGTCTCCGTGACTGCCCGTCTCCCTGTCTGTGTCTCCGTGACTGCCCGTCTCCCTGTCTGTGTCTCCGTGACTGCCCGTCTCCCTGTCTGTGTCTCCGTGACTGCCCGTCTCCCTGTCTGTGTCTCCGTGACTGCCCCTCCCTGTCTGTGTCTCCGTGACTGCCCGTCTCCCTGTCTGTGTCTCCGTGACTGCCCGTCTCCCTGTCTGCGTCTCCGTGACTGCCCGTCTCCCTGTCTGTGTCTCCCTGCTTGCCCGTCTGTCTGTCTGCCCGTCTGCCTCTCTGCCCGTCTGTCCGTCTCCCTGTCTGTCCGTCTGTCTCCCTGTCTGTCCGTCTGCCTGCCTGTCTGCCTGCCTGTCTCCCTGCCTGTCTCCCTGCCTGTCTGCCTGCCTGTCTCCCTGCCTGCCTGCCTGCCTGCCTGCCTGCCTGTCTGCCTGCCTGCCTGCCTGCCTGCCTGCCTGCCTGCCTGCCTGCCTGCCTGTCTGCCTGCCTGTCTGTCTGTCTGTCTGTCTGTCCCATCAATCATGCCCTGGCAGCATAGGTAGAAGAGATCACCCCATCAGAGCTGTTGTTGCCCCCCTGGCCTGTGACAGCTACATGACAACAACCATCTTTATCTATTTATCTACTAGCCATCAGCAGGCGTAGTGTTAAACATGGCCCACACAGCTCTATTAGGACCATCACTGTATACAGAGGAGAGGGGAAGAGCAGGAGAGGAGAGAGAGAGACAGAGAGACAGAGAGACAGAGAGACAGAGAGACAGAGAGACAGAGAGACAGAGAGACAGAGAGACAGAGAGACAGAGAGACAGAGAGACAGAGAGACAGAGAGACAGAGAGACAGAGAGACAGAGAGACAGAGAGACAGAGAGACAGAGAGACAGAGAGACAGAGAGAGAGAGACAGAGAGAGAGACAGAGAGAGAGAGAGAGAGAAAGACAGAGAGAGAGAGAGAGAGAGAGAGAGAGAGGGTAGAGGAGAGAGAGAGAGAGAGAGAGAGAGGGTAGAGGAGAGAGAGAGAGAGAGAGAGAGAGAGAGAGAGAGGTGAGAGGGTAGAGGAGAGAGAGAGAGAGAGAGAGGTGGGAGAAGAGAGAGAGAGCAGGAGAGAGAGGAGAAAGAGAGAAAGAAGAAGAGAGAGAGAGAGAGAGACAGAGAGAGAGAGAGACAGAGAGAAGAGACAGAGAGAGAGGGGGTAGAGACAGAGAGAGAGAGAGACAGAGAGACAGAAATGACAGAGAGAATGAGAGACAGAGACCAGAGACAGAGAGAGACAGAGATCCAGTTTGAGAGACAGAGATCCTAGAGAGAGAAAGAGAGTTGCCAGGACAGACCATGAGACAGACAGAGACAGAGACAGAGACAGAGAGAGAGAGAGAGAGAGAGGAGAGAGAGATCTTGTCGCCCAGGCATGGATGGCGTGAGAGAGAGAGAGGAGAGAACAGACGTCTGAGAGAGAGAGAGAGAGAGAGATATCGATCTTGAGAGAGAGAGAGAGAGAGAGAGAGAGAGAGAGAGAGAGAGAGAGAGAGACCACATCAGAGAACAACCATACACTGGAACCACTGAGACAGACAATCACACCTGGGACAGTAGAGATCTGATACCTATACCAACCTACATAATGACCAGACCTGGGTCAGTATAGAGAGACCTGACCAGACCTGGAGTCAGATAGAGAGAGACCTGAGAGACCTGGAGAGAGAGAGATGCAGAGACCAGACCTGAGACAGAGAGAGAGCTGATAGAGAGACCTGGGTCAGTATAGAGATGCTACCTATACCAACCTACATAATGAATAGACCTGGGTCAGTAGAGATCTGCTACCTGAACAGACCTGGGTCAGAGAGAGAGAGAGATGATCTATACAGAGAGATAATGAATAGACCTGGGACAGAGAGACAGATACCTGAACAGAGAGACAGAGAGAGAGAGCTAGAGACAGACCTACATAATGAGAGAGACAGAGAGACAGATAGAGAGAGATGCTACCTAGACCAACCTACAGAATGACCAGACCTGAGAGATGCTAGAGACTAGAGAGAGAGACCTAGATAAGACCAGACCTGGGTCAGTATAGAGATGCTAGAGAGAGAGAGACCTGGGTCAGAGAGATGAGAGAGAGAATGACAGAGAGAGAGACAGAGAGAGAGACAGAGACAGAATGAGAGACCTGGGAGAGTATAGATCTGAGAACAGACCTGAGAGAGAGAGAGAGAACCTAGATAGAGACCAGACCTGGGTCAGTATAGAGAGAGACCTAGACCAACCTACATAATGAGAGACCTGGGTCAGGAGAGAGAGATGAGGAGAATAAAGATGGAGGGAAACAAATGCCTGTGTGTAGAATGAGGGATACATGAAGACCAGATCTGAGTGGTACTGTTAAATGTAGATCCAGTTTGATTTATTGCCAGGATGATCCAAGCTTGCAGAAAGTTGTTGCCAGGACAACCATGTTGACAGTATAGCTCACCTCGATACCCCGTCGAACCCAGGGATGACGTTGACATTGGCTGCCTTGGCAAGGAGCTTGCTCTCGATCTTGTCTACCATGGCATGGATGGCAACCGGTCCTATGAACACCACGTCTTCGGCAGCCTGCAGGAGACCAACAACAACATCACCACATCAGAGAACAACCATACACTGGAACCACTGAGACAGACAATCACACCTGGGTCAGTATAGATCTGCTACCTGAACAGACCTGGGTCAGTATAGAGCTGCTACCTATACCAACCTACATAATGACCAGACCTGGGTCAGTATAGAGATGCTACCTATACCAACCTACATAATGAATAGACCTGGGTCAGTATAGAGATGCTACCTATACCAACCTACATAATGACTAGACCTGGGTCAGTATAGATCTTCTACCTATACCAACCTACATAATGACTAGACCTGGGTCAGTATAGAGCTGCTACCTATACCAACCTACATAATGACTAGACCTGGGTCAGTATAGATCTTCGACCTATACCAACCTACATAATGACTAGACCTGGGTCAGTATAGAGATGCTACCTATACCAACCTACATAATGACTAGACCTGGGTCAGTATAGAGATGCTACCTATACCAACCTACATAATGACTAGACCTGGGTCAGTATAGAGCTGCTAGCTATACCAACCTACATAATGACTAGACCTGGGTCAGTATAGAGCTGCTACCTGAACAGACCTGGGTCAGTATAGAGCTGCTACCTATACCAACCTACATAATGAACAGACCTGGGTCAGTATAGAGACGCTACCTATACCAACCTACATAATGAACAGACCTGGGTCAGTATAGAGCTGCTACCTGAACAGACCTGGGTCAGTATAGAGCTGCTACCTATACCAACCTACATAATGACTAGACCTGGGTCAGTATAGAGCTGCTACCTATACCAACCTACATAATGACTAGACCTGGGTCAGTATAGAGATGCTACCTGACTAGACCTGGGTCAGTATAGAGCTGCTACCTATACCAACCTACATAATGACTAGACCTGGGTCAGTATAGATCTGCTACCTGAACAGACCTGGGTCAGTATAGAGCTGCTACCTATACCAACCTACATAATGAACAGACCTGGGTCAGTATAGAGCTGCTACCTATACCAACCTACATAATGACTAGACCTGGGTCAGTATAGAGCTGCTACCTATACCAACCTACATAATGAATAGACCTGGGTCAGTATAGAGCTGCTACCTATACCAACCTACATAATGACTAGACCTGGGTCAGTATAGAGACGCTACCTATATCAACCTACATAATGACTAGACCTGGGTCAGTATAGAGACGCTACCTATACCAACCTACATAATGAATAGACCTGGGTCAGTATAGAGCTGCTACCTATACCAACCTACATAATGACTAGACCTGGGTCAGTATAGAGACGCTACCTATACCAACCTACATAATGACTAGACCTGGGTCAGTATAGAGATGCTACCTATACCAACCTACATAATGAATAGACCTGGGTCAGTATAGAGCTGCTACCTAAACCAACCTACATAATGAACAGACCTGGGTCAGTATAGAGCTGCTACCTGAACAGACCTGGGTCAGTATAGAGATGCTACCTATACCAACCTACATAATGACTAGACCTGGGTCAGTATAGAGCTCCTACCTGAACAGACCTGGGTCAGTATAGAGCTGCTACCTATACCAACCTACATAATGACTAGACCTGGGTCAGTATAGAGATGCTACCTATACCAACCTACATAATGAACAGACCTGGGTCAGTATAGAGCTGCTACCTATACCAACCTACATAATGAACAGACCTGGGTCAGTATAGAGCTGCTACCTATACCAACCTACATAATGAACAGACCTGGGTCAGTATAGAGACGCTACCTATACCAACCTACATAATGAACAGACCTGGGTCAGTATAGAGCTGCTACCTGAACAGACCTGGGTCAGTATAGAGACGCTACCTATACCAACCTACATAATGAACAGACCTGGGTCAGTATAGAGACGCTACCTATACCAACCTACATAATGAACAGACCTGGGTCAGTATAGAGCTGCTACCTGAACAGACCTGGGTCAGTATAGAGCTGCTACCTATACCAACCTACATAATGAACAGACCTGGGTCAGTATAGAGCTGCTACCTATACCAACCTACATAATGAACAGACCTGGGTCAGTATAGAGCTGCTACCTATACCAACCTACATAATGAACAGACCTGGGTCAGTATAGAGCTGCTACCTATACCAACCTACATAATGAATAGACCTGGGTCAGTATAGAGCTGCTACCTATACCAACCTACATAATGAACAGACCTGGGTCAGTATAGAGACGCTACCTATACCAACCTACATAATGACTAGACCTGGGTCAGTATAGAGCTGCTACCTGAACAGACCTGGGTCAGTATAGATCTGCTACCTATACCAACCTACATAATGAACAGACCTGGGTCAGTATAGAGCTGCTACCTGAACAGACCTGGGTCTATTCATTATGTATTCACAGACATTTCTTGTCAGTCAAAACAGTGCCGTCTTGGGAACTCAACACAAACCCCTTCAGGCTGTAATAGTTGAGGCCTCGTCTACCGATGTCACATCTACCCCCCTACATTACCCACTAGCCCTGGAAACATGACCGTACTTAAGGCTTATAAAACAGGGAAAGAAAGAGGGACGGGAAGAGGGGCGCTTGTTCTCTCTCTCTCCCGTTGTCTTTGTGTTGTATAGAGCCCGTTGGATATTGCTTCCTGCCTGACACACAGTGGCAGAGCCTCAGGGCCCATCGTCAGGCCTACAGCTGGGCAGTAATGCTGTGGCCCAAATGCCAACCTATTCCCTATGAAGTGCATCACCTTTGACTGGGCTCTGGTCAAAAATAGTGCACTATATAGGGAATTGGGTTCCATTTGGGTCATAGCTTAAGGGCCTGTTATTAGTATGGAGATTCACCCTCAATGACTCCCAATTCAGCACCATTAAAGTGAATGGGCCCTGGTTCCCATAGCATGACACACAGGACAAAGGCAGAGAAGGAGAAGAGGGGGACTCGACCCAGAGATAATGCTGCTGTTTGTAAATAATAATCTTAGCTGAGAGGGACAAAGAGAAGAGTGGTGAAGAGAGAAAACAGATTAACAAAAACCCTACTTTAGTGAAATGATTTAAATTTGACACAAAAATGTACCTTCATTCTCATTTCATCAGTAGGCTTCCTTGTTAGACTTTGACTTGGTTGTAGAGATCACTGTTTGAACAATATATACAACTCCTCCATCTTGGCTCCGGATCACTGTTTGAACAATATATACAACTCCTCCATCTTGGCTCCGGATCACTGTTCGAACAATATATACAACTCCTCCATCTTGGCTCCGGATCACTGTTCGAACAATATATACAACTCCTCCATCTTGGCTCCAGATCACTGTTTGAACAATATATACAACTCCTCCATCTTGGCTCCAGATCACTGTTTGAACAATATATACAACTCCTCCATCTTGGCTCCAGATCACTGTTTGAATCAATATATACAACTCCTCCATCTTGGCTCCAGATCACTGTTTGAACAATATATACAACTCCTCCATCTTGGCTCCAGATCACTGTTTGAACAATATATACAACTCCTCCATCTTGGCTCCAGATCACTGTTTGAACAATATATACAGCGCTTTAGGAAAGTATTCATACCCCTCTGCATGTTGTGTTACAGCCTGAATTCTAAATGGATTAACATCTACACACATTATCCTGTAATGACAAAGTGAAAACATGTTTTTCAAATGTTTTGATAATTTCTTGAAATACAAAAACAAGTATTGACTCACACCCCTGAGTCAATACTTGCAGAAGCAACTTTGGCAGTGATTACAGTTGTGAGTCTTTCTGGGTAAGTCTATAAGAGCTCTAAATTCTTCAAGCTCTGCCAAGTTGGTTGTTGATCATGGCTAGGCAGCCATTTTCAAGTCTAGCAATAGATTTTCAAGCTGACTGAAGGTGTGTGAGTCAGGAACATTCAATGTCTTCTTGGTAAGCAACTCCTGTGTAGATTTGGCCTTGTGTTTTCGGTTATTGTCCTGCTGAAAGGTGAATTAGTCTCCCAGTGTCTGGTGGAAAGCAGACTGAACCAGGTTTTCCTCTACTGTGACTGTGCTTAGCTGTATTCTGTTGATTTTCTCCCCCCAAAAAAACTGTAGTCCTTGCCGATGACAAGCATACCCATAACATGATGTAGCCACCACCACGCTTGAAAATATGAAGAGTGGTACTCCGTAATGTATTGGATTTGTCCCAAACATTCATTTTTTGCTGTTTTACTTTAGTGCCTTATTGCAAACAGGATACACGTTTCAGAATATGTATTTTGTACAGGTGCTCTTTTCACTCTGTCATTTAGGTTAATAATGTTGATCCATCATCAGTTCTCCTGTCACAACCATTAAACTCTGCTTTAAAGTCACCATTGACCTCATGAGCAGTTTCCTTCCTCTCCAGCAACTGAGTTAGAAAGGATGCCTGTATCTTTGTAGTGACACCATGCATATTGTAATTATTAACTTCACCATGCTGAAAGGAATATTTAATGTCTTATTTGTTTTACCCATCTACCAATAGGTGCTCTTCTTTGTGAGGCATTGGAAAACCTCCCTGGTCTTTGTGGTTGAATCTGTGTTTGAAATTCTTTGCTCGACTGAAGGGACCTGACAGATAATTGTATGAGTATGGGTACAGAGATGAGGTACACACTACTATTGCACACAGAGTCCATGCAACTTATTATGGGACACATTTTTACTCTAGTACTTATTTAGGCTTGCCATAACAAAGGGGTTGATTACTTATTGTGTCAAGACATTTAATCTTAATTTTTATTATTATTATTTTTTAAATAACCTACTTTGACATTATGGGGAATTGTGTGAAGGCCAGTGACACACACTTTCAATGTAAAAATCAATTTTAAATTCAGGCTGGAACAACAAAACATGGAAAAAGTCAAGGGGTGTGAATAATTTCTGAAGGCACTAAGTATTCACAGCTGAGTCAATACTTTGTAGAAGCACCTTTGGTTTGGATTACAGTTTTAAGTCGTCTTGGGGGATGTCTGGATCAGCTTTGCCTTGCAGATTTGGATCAGCTTCTTCCTTGCAGATTTTCTCAAGCTTTGTTAAGTTAAATGGGGAGTGTCGGGGAACAGCAATCTTCAAGTCTTTCCACAGATTTTCAATGGGATTCAAGTCTGGGCTTCTGCTGGGCCACTCAAGGACTTTCATTATCTAGTTCTAAAGCCATTCCAGTGTTGCTTTGGCTGTATGCTTGGGGTCATTGTCCTGCTGGAACATAAATCTTCGCCCCAGTCTAAGGTTGTTTGCACTCTGAAGCAGGTTTTCATCAAGGATGTGCTTGTATTTGTTCCCCTCTATCCTTACCAGTCTCCCAGTCCCTGCAGCTGAAAAGCATCATCATAGCATGATGCTGTCACCACCATGCTTCACCATAGGGATGAAGTTAGATGGGTGATGAGCTGTGCCTGGTTCTCTCCTGACAGCGCTTTGCATTCAGACCAAAGAGTTACATTTCATTCTGATCGGATCACCGAACCTTTTGCCTCATGCTCTGTCTTTCACAGGCCTTTATGCAAACTCCAGGCGTGCTGTCAAGTGCCTTTTTCTCAAAAGTGGCTTCGGTCTGACCACTCTCCCATAAAGCTCAGATCGGTGAAGTTCTGTAAAGACGATTGTCCTTCTGGCAAGTTCTCCCATCTCGGCCAAGGATCACCCACTCTGAAACTAACTGCAGCTCTTTGTTAAGTGTTGGTCATTTCAGTCGCTGTAGTAGCTGACGTGTATAGTGTCGAGTCATCCGCATACATAGAAACTCTGGCTTTACTCAAAGTAAGTGGCATGTCGTTAGTAAAAAAAAAAAAAAAAAAAAAAGCAAGCTGCCTAAACAGCTTCCCTGGGGAATTCCTGATTCCATTTGGATTATGTTTGAGAGGCTTCCATTAAAGAACACGCTCTCTGTTCTGTTAGACAGGTAACCCTTTATCCACAAGGGGGTGTAAAGCCATTACACACATGTTTTACCAGCAGCAGACTATGATCGATAATGTCAAAAGCTGCAGTGAAGTCTAACAAGACAGCCCCCACAACCATTTTATCACACATTTCTCTCAGTCAGTTGTGTCAGTGCTGTGCTTGTTTAGTGTCTTTCCCTATAAGAGTGCTGAAAGTCTGTTGTCAATTTGTTTACCGTGAAATAGCATTATATTTGGTCAAACAATTTTCCCCAGAAGTTTACTAAAGGTTGGTAACAGGCTGATTGGCCGGCTATTTGAGCCTGTAAAGCTTTACTATTCTTGGGTAGCGGAATGACTTCAGCTTCCCTCCGGGCCTGAGGGGACACACTTTCTAGTAGGCTTAAAATGGAGATGTGACAAATAAGAGAGGCAATATCGTCTGCATTTACCCTCAGTCATTTTCCAACCAGATTGTCAGACCCCGTTGGGACACACAATAATTTGTCAGACCCCACAATAAATTTTCACCTCCTCCACACCGAATTCAAAAGTACATTTCTTGTCTTTCATTATTTGGTCACATATACTTAGATGTGTAGTGTCAGCCAGTGTTGCTGGCATGTCATCCCTAATGTTGCTTATCTTGTCAATAAAAACATCCTTAAAGTAGTTTGCAATATCAGTGGGCTTTGTGACGAGCGAGCCATCTGGTTCAATGAATGATAGAGCCGAGTTGGCTTTCCCCCCCCAAATTGTAATTTAAAGTGCCCCAAAACTTTTTACGATCATTCATCTTTGTTTCACAGTATAGTTTCTTTTTATTTAGTTTAGTCACATGATTTCTTAACTTGCAGTACGGTTGCCAATCAGTTGGGCTGCCAGACTTATGTGCCATACCTTTCACCTCATCCCTCTCAACCCATACAAATGTTCAATTCCTCATCAATCCAAGGAGATTTAACAGTTTTTACAGTCATTTCTTAATGGGTTTGTGCTTATTACTAACTGGAATAAGTAGTTTCATAAATGTGTCAAGTGCAGCATCTGGTTGCTCCTCATTACACACCACATACCAGCAGCATCTGGTTGCTCCTCATTACACACCAGACCAGCAGCGTCTGGTTGCTCCTCATTACACACCAGACCAGCAGCATCTGGTTGCTCCTCATTACACCACAGACCAGCAGCATCTGGTTGCTCCTCATTACACACCAGACCAGCAGCATCTGGTTGCTCCTCATTACACACCAGACCAGCAGCATCTGGTTGCTCCTCATTTACACACCAGACCAGCAGCATCTGGTTGCTCCTCATTACACACCAGACCAGCAGCATCTGGTTGCTCCTCATTACACACCAGACCAGCAGCATCTGGTTGCTCCTCATTACACACCAGACCAGCAGCATCTGGTTGCTCCTCATTACACACCAGACCAGCAGCATCTGGTTGCTCCTCATTACACACCAGACCAGCAGCATCTGGTTGCTCCTCATTACACACCAGACCAGCAGCATCTGGTTGCTCCTCATTACACACCAGACCAGCAGCATCTGGTTGCTCCTCATTACACACCAGACCAGCAGCATCTGGTTGCTCCTCATTACACACCAGACCAGCAGCATCTGGTTGCTCCTCATTACACACCAGACCAGCAGCATCTGGTTGCTCCTCATTACACACCAGACCAGCAGCATCTGGTTGCTCCTCATTACACACCAGACCAGCAGCATCTGGTTGCTCCTCATTACACACCAGACCAGCAGCATCTGGTTGCTCCTCATTTACACACCAGACCAGCAGCATCTGGTTACTCCTCATTACACACCACAGACCAGCAGCATCTGGTTGCTCCTCATTACACACCACAGACCAGCAGCATCTGGTTGCTCCTCATTACACACCAGACCAGCAGATATGATTTACCTCATCAACATATGAATCACTACACAACTTACAGTATGACCTCTTATACACTGTATCAGACCCAGCCTTTGGAACTGTGGTTTTCCCAGATAAGGCTGTTACATTGTGATCACTACATCCCATGGATTTAGATACTGCTTTCAAGCCCATTTCTGCAGCGTTAGTAAAGATTTGATCAATACATGTTGATGATTTAATTCCTGGAGTGTTTGTAACAACCCTGGTAGGTTGACTGATAACCTGAACCAGGTTGCAGACACTGGGTACAGTTTGACGTCGCAGACACTGGGTACAGTTTGACGTCGCAGACACTGGGTACAGTTTGACGTCGCAGACACTGGGTACAGTTTGACGTCGCAGACACTGGGTACAGTTTGACGTCGCAGACACTGGGTACAGTTTGACGTCGCAGACACTGGGTACAGTTTGACGTCGCAGACACTGGGTACAGTTTGACGTCGCAGACACTGGGTACAGTTTGACGTTGCAGACACTGGGTACAGTTTGACGTCGCAGACACTGGGTACAGTTTGACGTTGCAGACACTGGGTACAGTTTGAAGTTGCAGACACTGGTTACAGTTTTACGTCGCAGACACTGGGTACAGTTTGAAGTTGCAGACACTGGGTACAGTTTGAAGTTGCAGACACTGGTTACAGTTTTACGTCGCAGACACTGGGTACAGTTTGAAGTCGCAGACACTGGTTACAGTTTGAAGTGTTTTCTTGAGTGGGCAGCTTGATGAGAGCCAATCAATATTTAAATCACCCAGACAATATACTTCTCTGTTGATATCACATTATCAAGTAGTTCACACATTATCCAGATAGTGACTGTTCGCACTAGATGGTCTATAGCAGCTTCCCACCAGAAAGGGCTTCAGGTGAGGCAGATGAACCTGTAGCCATATCACTTCAATAGTATATAACATTACATTGTCTCTAAGCTTTACAGGAACATGGTTCTGAATATAGACCACATCACTGCCTCCGTTGGAATTTCTGTCTTTCCTGTAGATGTCATAACCATGTATTGCTACCACTGTAAGAACGGTATTATCTAAGTGAGTTTCAAAGATTGTAACATTTTATATTCTGACTATCAAGTTATAGACTTCCTGGACCTTGTTTTAGTCTTTGCATGTTAATATGGGCTATTTCTATTTCTTAGCACTTTCCTGGGTTGCGAGATTGACAAACTTCCCAGTAAAGCGTTAAAAACAGAGGTAGACTTCCTCATGTTATTTACATTGGAGCTGATAGTGCAGGGTGAGCTGCAGAAAGTGGGCTTCCTTACTAGGACACCACCTCAGTGATAACAGTGTAACTCTGGTTCATAGGCTCATGATTACTGCTTACAATAGCTGTAGGATTAACAGAAGTATTCGGGGTAATTAGGGGTACATAAACTAAATGACTTCCATTGTGTTTGCCAATGCCCCTTGGATCATGTACATTTGATGCAGCATTATGACGACTCATTGTCACACTGGTAGGGATTAACTGAGCTGGTCTTGGATCATTGACCAGTCATTGTTTCAACGCAGACTTGAAACGCCTGGACGGAGTCCAGGAGCCAAGATGATTTGGATGGACTCTGTCATTCCTGTAGAGTATCTTCTGTTACCAGAAGGTGCCAAAGTTATCAATAAAAGTGACTCCAGCAGAGCTACAGTAGTCTGAGCTACAGTAGTCTACAGTAGTCTGAGCTACAGTAGTCTACAGTAGTCTGAGCTACAGTAATCTACAGTAGTCTGAGCTACAGTAATCTACAGTAGTCTACAGAGCTACAGTAATCTACAGTAGTCTACAGAGCTACAGTAATCTACAGTAGTCTACAGAGCTACAGTAATCTACAGTAGTCTACAGAGCTACAGTAATCTACAGAGCTACAGTAGTCTACAGAGCTACAGTAATCTACAGTAGTCTACAGAGCTACAGTAATCTACAGTAGTCTACAGAGCTACAGTAATCTACAGTAGTCTACAGAGCTACAGTAATCTACAGAGCTACAGTAATCTACAGTAGTCTACAGAGCTACAGTAGTCTACAGAGCTACAGTAGTCTACAGAGCTACAGTAGTCTACAGAGCTACAGTAGTCTACAGAGCTACAGTAATCTACAGTAGTCTACAGAGCTACAGTAATCTAATCTACAGTAGTCTACAGAGCTACAGTAGTCTACAGAGCTACAGTAATCTACAGAGCTACAGTAATCTACAGAGCTACAGTAATCTACAGTAGTCTACAGAGCTACAGTAATCTACAGTAGTCTACAGTAGTCTACAGAGCTACAGTAATCTACAGAGCTACAGTAATCTACAGAGCTACAGTAATCTACAGTAGTCTACAGAGCTACAGTAATCTTTGTAGTCTACAGAGCTACAGTAATCTTTGTAGTCTACAGTAGTCTACAGTAGTCTACAGTAGTCTACAGTAGTCTACAGAGCTACAGTAATCTACAGTAGTCTACAGAGCTACAGTAATCTACAGTAGTCTACAGAGCTACAGTAATCTACAGTAGTCTACAGTAATCTACAGTAGTCTACAGAGCTACAGTAATCTACAGTAGTCTACAGAGCTACAGTAATCTACAGAGCTACAGTAATCTACAGTAATCTACAGTAGTCTACAGAGCTACAGTAATCTACAGTAGTCTACAGAGCTACAGTAATCTACAGAGCTACAGTCATCTACAGTAATCTACAGTAGTCTACAGTAGTCTACTGTAATCTACAGTAGTCTACAGAGCTACCGTAATCTACAGAGCTACAGTAATCTACAGAGCTACAGTAATCTACAGTAATCTACAGAGCTACAGTAATCTACAGTAGTCTACAGAGCTACAGTAATCTACAGAGCTACAGTAATCTACAGTAGTCTACAGTAGTCTACAGAGCTACAGTAGTCTACAGAGCTACAGTAATCTACAGTAATCTACAGTAATCTACAGTAGTCTACAGTAATCTACAGTAGTCTACAGAGCTACAGTAGTCTACAGAGCTACAGTAGTCTACAGTAGTCTACAGAGCTACAGTAGTCTACAGAGCTACAGTAGTCTACAGAGCTACAGTAGTCTACAGAGCTACAGTAATCTACAGAGCTACAGTAATCTACAGTAGTCTACAGAGCTACAGTAATCTACAGTAGTCTACAGAGCTACAGTAATCTACAGTAGTCTACAGAGCTACAGTAATCTACAGTAGTCTACAGAGCTACAGTAATCTACAGTAGTCTACAGAGCTACAGTAATCTACAGTAGTCTACAGAGCTACAGTAATCTACAGTAGTCTACAGAGCTACAGTAATCTACAGTAGTCTACAGAGCTACAGTAATCTACAGTAGTCTACAGAGCTACAGTAATCTACAGTAGTCTACAGAGCTACAGTAATCTACAGTAGTCTACAGAGCTACAGTAATCTACAGTAGTCTACAGAGCTACAGTAATCTACATCATCCTCTAAATCAGTGTTTCCCAACTCGGTCCTGGGGCCCCTCCCCGGGTGCACGTTATAGTTCGTTACGCTGATTCCAATAACCAACTCCTCATCAAGCGTTGATTATTACCAAACGTTCACCCAGGGGGGTGAACGTTCACGCAGGACAGAGTTGAGGAAACCCTGCTCTAAATGAAGACACAATGACGAACATCCATCCTCCCTCCTCTGGTGCCATGTTGTGACATTTCACTATTTACATCACAATAAAACCTGGCTGAGCCTTTTCAGCCCTGCCTCATCCTCTCACGTCCAAACGGCTGTTCTTAACACACTGGTGAGCGGAGCACCACACGCCATTCTGCCAGGCGCAAACAACTGAGTCTCCAACAATAAGAGGAGGTGTAATCCGACCCCTGAGTTAAGTGGGTGCACGTGTCCTAGAGCGCTCAACACAAGTGTGAAATGCTTGTGTTCGTCTGCAAAAGTCCCAAAATAATTACACATTTATTTTGAAACGGGGGGGGAGATCCATTGACACATTGAGGGACAATACATTCTACTATACTCCATCCATCCCCCGTATCCCTCCAGCTCTATTCAGCCTGAGGTTCTTTCTCATGCTAACAGGACCCTTACCCTAATCCCCCCCGGCTTTACCCCGAGCCCAGAGGCATACGGACCTTGCCCCCCTCACCCCCAGAGGGTTTTGCAAAGCGTAAATCTGGCACTAACTATTCACCCACTGTTACAGGAGGGGGGAGGTCCTTTGAGTTGCTAATGTAATGACATCTCCATTTCCACAGCAGGCTCCCATAAGGCAGCGGACGGCCCACTCACATACCGAGCAAGAGCCTTGCTCCAGGGCAACACACTAGGACACTGGGCATTGTGGTTGATCCAAATAATGGGATCGGCGGCAGGGTAGCCTAGTGGTTAGAGTGTAGAGGCGGCAGGGTAGCCTAGTGGTTAGAGTGTAGAGGCGGCAGGGTAGCCTAGTGGTTAGAGTGTAGAGGCGGCAGGGTAGCCTAGTGGTTAGAGTGTAGAGGCGGCAGGGTAGCCTAGTGGTTAGAGTGTAGAGGCGGCAGGGTAGCCTAGTGGTTAGAGTGTAGAGGCGGCAGGGTAGCCTAGTGGTTAGAGTGTAGAGGCGGCAGGGTAGCCTAGTGGTTAGAGTGTAGAGGCGGCAGGGTAGCCTAGTGGTTAGAGTGTAGAGGCGGCAGGGTAGCCTAGTGGTTAGAGTGTAGAGGCGGCAGGGTAGCCTAGTGGTTAGAGTGTAGAGGCGGCAGGGTAGCCTAGTGGTTAGAGTGTAGAGGCGGCAGGGTAGCCTAGTGGTTAGAGTGTAGAGGCGGCAGGGTAGCCTAGTGGTTAGAGTGTAGAGGCGGCAGGGTAGCCTAGTGGTTAGAGTGTAGAGGCGGCAGGGGAGCCTAGTGGTTAGAGTAGAGGCGGCAGGGTAGCCTAGTGGTTAGAGTGTAGAGGCGGCAGGGTAGCCTAGTGGTTAGAGTGTAGAGGCGGCAGGGGAGCCTAGTGGTTAGAGTGGTAGAGGCGGCAGGGGAGCCTAGTGGTTAGAGTGTAGAGGCGGCAGGGTAGCCTAGTGGTTAGAGTGTTAGCCTAGTGGTTAGAGGTAGAGGCGGCAGGGTAGCCTAGTGGTTAGAGTGTAGAGGCGGCAGGGTAGCCTAGTGGTTAGAGTGTAGAGGCGGCAGGGTAGCCTAGTGGTTAGAGTGTAGAGGCGGCAGGGTAGCCTAGTGGTTAGAGTGTAGAGGCGGCAGGGTAGCCTAGTGGTTAGAGTGTAGAGGCGGCAGGGGAGCCTAGTGGTTAGAGTGTAGAGGCGGCAGGGTAGCCTAGTGGTTAGAGTGTAGAGGCGGCAGGGTAGCCTAGTGGTTAGAGTGTAGAGGCGGCAGGGTAGCCTAGTGGTTAGAGTGTAGAGGCGGCAGGGTAGCCTAGTGGTTAGAGTGTAGAGGCGGCAGGGTAGCCTAGTGGTTAGAGTGTAGAGGCGGCAGGGTAGCCTAGTGGTTAGAGTGTAGAGGCGGCAGGGTAGCCTAGTGGTTAGAGTGAGGCGGCAGGGTAGCCTAGTGGTTAGAGCGGCAGGGTAGCCTAGTGGTTAGAGTGTAGAGGCGGCAGGGTAGCCTAGTGGTTAGAGCGTTGGACTAGTAACCGAAAGGTTGCAAGTTCGAATCCCCGAGCAGACAAGGTACAAAATCTGTCGTTCTGCCCTTGAACAGGCAGTTAACCCACTGTTCCTAGGCCGTCATTGAAAATAAGAATGTGTTCTTAACTGACTTGCCTAGTTAATTAAAAAGGTTAAAAAAAAAAAAAATTGTTGGGGTACGACATCTTTTAGTTCCAATGAAGGAAAATATGCCGTTTACCTGTGGGATTAGCTTCAATGTACTACGGCCTTCAGGTGCCTTGCATGATACACCACAACAGAGAGGGGAAAGGATCCCTAGTAAGTAGTACAACTGAATGTATTCAATGGGAGGGAGAGATGTCAGGGTTGTTTTAGGACATTGAATGATGGTGGGAGAGGGACTTAGTTCACCATGAGGTAAATATGCATGTTGTTATTTACCTGTGGAACTAGGTGAGTTATAGATTTGCCGTGCCAACACAGCCTTGCATAACGGCATGGTTCGATGTGTCATCAGCTAAACGTCAGAGAGGTCTTGAATTTTTCTATTTTTTTATTAAATTTTTTATTTAAGTTGTCAAGTCTTGTGTCTGTCTGCAGGACATTGGGGCCATGTGATGTGGAGGTATAACTGAGAAAACATTTTCCTTTAAGTAAATGACTTAAAAATAATTTTGAAAGATGTTACATTTTCTTATCATGAAGTGAGTCTTTTGGCGTCTGTGTGTTAAGTTTTCATATCAGGTTTTCACCCGGAGAATCACACCCTTAATAAAATTAACTTCGGGGGGTTCCGAAGCCTGTTGATAAGGGAAACAGAGAGGTGTGTGTGTGTGTGTGTGTTCCCAACAGTTGTAAATCCCAGCACAACTCACCAGTCTCTTGGCAAACTCTTTATTTTCAGACAGAAAGCCGTAGCCTGGATGCACCTTCAGAGACAGAAGAGAAAAGGTCTCAAAACACATCAGCAAACACAACCGTGTGTGTGTTCAAATGTTGGTGTGTGTGTGTGTTCAAATGTTGGTGCGTGTGTGTGTGTTCAAATGTTGGTGCGTGTGTTTGAAAGTTGGTGTGTGTGTTTGTTTGAAAGTTGTGTGTGTGTGTGTGTGTTTGAAAGTTGATGTGTGTGTGTGTGTGTGTGTGTGTTTGAAAGTTGATGTGTGTGTGTGTGTGTGTTTGAAAGTTGATGTGTGTGTGTGTGTGTGTGTGTTTGAAAGTTGATGTGTGTGTGTGTGTGTGTGTGTTTGAAAGTTGATGTGTGTGTGTGTGTGTGTTTGAAAGTTGATATGTGTGTGTGTGTGTGTGAAAGTGTTGATATGTGTGTGTGTTTGAAAGTTGATATGTGTGTGTGTGTTTGAAAGTTGATGTGTGTGTGTGTGTGTGTTTGAAAGTTGATGTG